>NW_013952654.1:935986-940651 GCF_001266775.1 Austrofundulus limnaeus | reverse complement strand
TGATATACATCGTCACGTAGGGATAGACGTCTTCACAATGGATAGATGTCATCAAGTGACAGATATACATCGTCACGTAGGGATAGACATCTTCACAAGGGATAGACGTCATCATATGACTGATAGATGTCATCAAGTGACAGATATACATCGTCACATAGGGATAGACGTCTTCACAAGGGATAGATGTCATCAAGTGACAGATATACATCGTCACGTAGGGATAGACATCTTCACAAGGGATAGACGTCATCATATGACTGATAGATGTCATCAAGTGACAGATATACATCGTCACGTAGGGATAGATGTCTTCACGTGACTGATATACATCGTCACGTAGAGATAGACATCATCATACGACTGATAGACGTCTTCATGTGACTGATATACATCGTCACGTAGAGATAGACATCATCATACGACTGATAGACGTCTTCATGTGACTGATATACATCGTCGTCACGTAGGGGTATTTGTCATCCTGTAGAGCAGGGATAGTCAATCCTCGTCCTCGAGGGCCACAACCTTGCATGTGTAACTTTTTTCCTTCTCTAACACACCTGATTCAGTCAGTGAATTATCTCTTCCAAGCTCTGGAGAAGCCTGAAAATCATCCATTCATTCAAATCAGGTGTGTTGGAGCAGAGAAACAAGTAAAATCTGTAGGATTGCAGCCCTCGAGGACCGAAATTTACTATCCCTGCTGTAGGGCTATACGTCAAGGCGTAGGTTTGTGTATATATACATCATCACGTAGGGACAAAATAAAGATATTACAAGTAGTAAAAAAATAAAAGTGCTAATGGCTCTTTACTATCGGTAACGTCAATCATTATTATTGTTCGATATAAGGAGCAGTTCAAAAAGTATGTATCATTTGCCAATGTCARGTCTCTACAGGACGCCCTCGTGAAGGCCATTCACCAATACACTCCTTTAAATCTCAATTTTATCAATCACAATTTGGTTGCACAAGCCTACCCTCCCCGAGTTTTCACAAATTTCTGGTGTTTTCTGCCGAGATGTTTTGTGTGCAAACCTTGAGAATTCAGCAAGACTTCTACAGAAAATCTGCCAGTTTTCTCTGATGTCTTAGGCATATTTTGAGARGACAACTCCAACAGCCACATCCCACCTAAAGCTGCCAGAACCCAACAACCTGACTCTAGAAAAGGTAATTATTTTATTATCTGAGCAGTCGTCTTTGCATTAAGAGCTGCAGAGGTTGGAGTGGGGTGGAGGCATGGGATGGTTTGTTTTTAAGGCACTTTAACTGCAGTTTACCTCGTGAAGCGAGGAGAGGCAGCGAGGAAGACCAAACATGGTGATCATTCAAAAACGGACCCTGAGCCAGAGATCGTTGTTATTTGATGAAGAGGAGACATCCTGAACTGAGCTTAGTTCCATGGTTTTTTTAACAGATCAACGATTTTGGGGAAAAACCACGCCGCCTTATGCAGACAGGCAGTTGTGAAAACGGAAGTCGTGCAGGCGGTTGTGGGTTAAAAGACACAGACATATGGTTGAACACTTACAGACACACACGATACAGTTTTTCATTGAGGGGGGGACAGGGATCACAGTCACAACCATCGAAGTGAGTGGAAAAGTCCCTCCTTTCTCTCCCTCTAAAAGAATAGTGCAGATGATAAACTCTTTCTGTCCTCTCAGCTTTTAGCTTAATTGTTTGTTTTTAAAGAAAGGATAGCGGGTCCCTCGGCACAGGACAGATAGCTATAAAGGACAGGAGGCTYAGCTCCACCCATCACCCCCTCTGTCCCCTAGACGGACCTGAAACCAAAGTTCCAGACTTCTTTCGAAATGTTTACATCAATCTACAAGCGAGAGCAAAGCGGGTTCCTCCTCTCTCCGTCCACCAATTCTTTCCGCTTTGCTCTCCGGCTGCCACCGCCGTCGTCTCATTTGCTCTCCAGGTTGTAGCACTTCTTCTCGCCGTGCACCCTGTCGCTGTAGCCCGGGAGAGGGTGCCCGTATTTGTCCACGCACCAACAGAAACCTCGTCTTCTGCCTTTGGATGGACGGCACTTAAAAAAAAGACAAAAGGAAAAACAGGTTATAAAGCTCACATCTGCGCAGGATGTGGACCAGCATAAATTACAATCGTTATTTTTGTTGCATAAAATGCACAATAAAAGGTAACAGCAGATGTGTTCACTCGTTAAGTAAGCAGGAAACCACAAAATCTGCCTTTTTTATATAATAATAAAAACGTAACCCTTTTGCTGACATTTCAGCTGCTGCATGGCATCAGGGCGAAGCGCATTTTCAGTGTTTGTTGCTGTTTTTTTCCAACGTTGCATTGACTGATAACAAAAAATAAGTTATTTCTGCTAAAGAAGGGTTTTCCAGTACAAAAGTACCCAGTGGTGGGCAGCACTAATCTAAATATTAGTTGCACTAACCCTAAAGCACTAACTCAAATATTTATGTCCCCTAATTCTAAAGCACAAACACACTGAAATATTTAGCAAAAGCTAATTTTAAAGCACTAAAATAATCTAGTTGATGCATGGTTGATGGAACAAAGTGAATTTTAACAAAACGTGTAGCATACATAAGGCAGCTAACCGCTAAGACATAGCTAACGGCTAACCGTCTAGTAGCATTTACCCTCTAAACAACTGGTTCTTCTCTTTATCTTCAGTTTATGTTTAGTGGGAAGTGTTCCACTAATCAGCTAATAGCCTAACTAATGTATCGTTTAGTGGATTATCCTTTTCACTAACTTTGAAAATCGGAGCAATTAGCTGCCACTAAATTAGGTTTTGCTAGCAAATGTATAAATAAGCATAGACTGCATAGATATAATCATAGCCAGTGGTGGGCAGCATTCATCTAAATATTAGTTGCACTAACCTTAAAGCACTAATTCAAATATTTAGGTCCCCTAATTCTAAAGCACTAACTCAAATATTTAGGTCCCCTAATTCTAAAGCACTAACTCAAATATTTAGGTCCCCTAATTCTAAAGCACTAACGCACTGAAAAAATTAGCAAAAGCTAATTCTAAAGCACTAATATAATCCAGTTGACACATGGACAATTCTTCAGAGTCAACATGAGACCAGATTTACAGTGTGCAGAATGTTGTCACTTAGTGCCCTTGGTGGGCCAAATGGGAGTCACCCGCAGGCCACATTTGGCCCGCGGGCCTTGAGTTTGACACGTTACTTTGTAGATAAGTGTCACACATAATGAACAAAATGTGTGACAACTTTCACCCTCAACTGTGAACAATAATGTTGATCAATAACATTTAAAGACCTCAGTTAGTGCTTTTAAATTTAGCAAGTGCTAATCCACTAATAAAGTAAAAAAATAGCAAAAGCACTAATCAAGAAATTAGTTCCACTATTAGTGCTTTAGGGGAACTGTGCCCACCACAGAAAGTACCGTTAACTTGTTTGCACTTGGATGACAGATGCAAACACAGATGGGGAACAAAAGAAAAGTTTGTTTTGAAAAGTATCTGCGTCCGTTTGGATTTGCTGAGTCATCTTTTGAGCTGGATCTGAAAATCTGGAAAGAATTTGTCACGATTTGACAACAAAAGGCACTTGTCTGGTGACGAATCACAGATTTTCAGCAGCCGATCGCATCGAGGGAAGCTCCGCCGCCTGAAACTGCCTCTGAGTTTCCACAAGCAGGAACTTCTGGAGGTAAACATCAGCGCCGGCGTGCTGGGCGAGGAAACAGGAATCGACACGTGCAGATCGGACTCCGACAGGCAGCCAAATGCGGCCGGCCTGCTGCTGAGTTTGTTTCGGCTTTTAGCTTGAGGGAGGGGTTTGCTGCTGTGGGGGGTTAGTGATGAAAAAAAGCAGATTATTTTTTGACGGACGGGGTGCAGGGGACGAGGAGGGAGGACGTTGGAGCTTGAGGGTAAACATGAAGTTGCTAAAATATTTGCCAAGGCCAGCTCGAGGGCTCGCAGGGAAACCAGCGCTGCTATTCTGGGAAAGCTGGCAGACGCTCAGAATCATCTGGACCTGATTATGGCCCGCGTTGTGTGTGTGTGTGTGTGTGTGTGTGCGTGCACTAACACACGCTAGCAAACACGCAGCCTCGTACAAACAGGACTTGTGTGTGTTCTACATACCTCCCACCTGCTTACACACACACACACACACACATCGTATCAGATGGCCCGTCGAGGGCCAGGCTGCGCCGAGTGGCAACTTCATGAGCCCCATTTGGGTCGGGCATGAAACGGCAACAACCAGGCGAGTCGGGGTGTTCTTTGACTCTTGCAAACACCACCGAGAGAGCAGCCAGGATGGGAAAAACAAACAAACAAACAAAAACAACATCTGTCTATAGTTTGTTTCAGAAAATAAACAGAACCACTCCACTGATCGGTGTGCAGAGCTCAGCTGCAGCAGAGCAGTTCAAACAAGTTTCTGCGATTCTTTTATAGGGTAGTTTAGGTCCTGGAGTAGCCAACAAGTGCATCACATCGGGACACACCTGAGCTTTTAGCCTGAGCAAAGAAACGCCAACGCGACAAAAGCAATATTCAATCAGAGCAGAACCAGAACAGTCAAAAACTGTTAACTGGCACATAAGTATTGAACACGTCACCATTTTTCTCAGTAAATATATTACTAGAGGTGCTAATGACATGAAATTTTCACCAGATGT
>NW_013952654.1:931275-932856 GCF_001266775.1 Austrofundulus limnaeus | reverse complement strand
ATGTATAACTGGTCGCAGTCCTCCTGGCACTTAACAGCATATACAACATTGGATCTTTGGGGTGAACCAGCCTTTACCGTAATGTGTTTTGGGGTTTGAAAGCCACTGGGACATCATGTTTAGAAAATAAACGTCTCAGTTTCTCTGAAACACCCGCAACATACGGAATAACCACTGGTTTGGGTCTGGGTTTGGGGTCTTTTTTTCTTTTTGATTTTTTTTATCTGGGTTACTGAGATGCATCAGGATATTTCAGTTAGTGTTAGTTTCAACAAACTTTTTAAAAATCTGTTCAGTGATTTAGCTTTTGCGAAGCTAATATTTTACGTAGGTTTGGCGACTAGCAAAGCTAACTTTTAGGTTAGCTACATTGTAGCCACAGCTGCCCTGGGGACAGACTGATAGAGGTGAGGCTGCCAGACCCTCTGACCACTACCATCAGGCAAGGCAGGTAAAGTATCTGAAAGAGCACAATTAATTCGGATGAGACAGGGAATTGAACTGGCAACCTACCGGTTACAGGACGACTCCTCTAACCACTCTGCCACAGCCACCCTTATAAATAGATAAATTTGTGTAGAAACAAAGTGAATTTTCACATAAAGAAAAGGGAGGCTAAGTTATTGTATTGCATATGCTAGACAGCTAACTGCTAATGGCTAGGTCACAAGAGATAACTCAGAGCTACCTGTTTAGTAGCATTTAGCTTCTCAGCAATTGGTTCTTCTTTTTATCTTTAGTTCGTATTAACTTACACACATTGGTGGGCATGACTCTGCTAAAAGCTAATAGCAGAACTAGATTTTTGTTTAACAAATTAGGTTTTTCACTGATCTTGAGGACTGTTAGCGGACCGCTAAATTATTTTTTTGRCAACTTTAAGTCAGCTGACAGCTAACTAGCTAGGAACTTTGATAAATGCGCTGCTCGATCCCAGCAGTGCGTGGGTCAGATTTTTGTGATTTTTTTCGCTCGTTTTTATGCTTAGCCTCCGCTTAGCATTTCGAAATCTATCTTAAGGTTTTATGTGGTTTTTGTTCTGCTTTGGTTTGAAAAATTGTTGCGAAATTATGAAGTGCACTATGTCTATGGAGCTCCGCACTTTTTTAATGCTGTAATGGAAGTCAATGGAGCACTTGCTTCCTTAATTTCAGCCTTTAAAGATCTCTAAGTCCTTAATGGGCGGTCTGATTTTAAAATACTAAATCGTTTTGGAATCTGTACATAGATCTATACAAGTACAAAATGGAAAAACAACTCTAAAATAAGTTTGAAAATTTTATCGAGGTCCCTAAACAAGCAAACGTCCACAGTCCCACCAGCCTTCAGCTTGGAAGAGACAGTCATCTTAGCGGTTAGTGTTAGCTTACGCACATTTTTACTTGTTTAGCTATTTAACATTAGCAAAGATATTTTTTAGATGGATTATGAGTTAGCGGAGCTAGCTTTTTGGTTAGCTGGCAAACCACTGTTAAAGAGTAACTTACCCCAAAATTAACCTTTTTTTTTAGCTGATAAACTGACTAGAATGTGTCTAAAATGTTATATAGTACTGTTTCTGTGCTAATTTTGATGTTTTTG
>NW_013952654.1:925691-928760 GCF_001266775.1 Austrofundulus limnaeus | reverse complement strand
ATATATACCAATGCACATATACACATATACATAAACACATATGCATATTTATATACATGTATACACCGTAAAGTACAGTAATAGTAATATGACGTTACCTGTTMATAACGGAATCAAACCTCATAAGAGCTGAAGAAATCCTAAGTTATGAAGATTATATACAACAGGGCTATTCAACTGGTGGCCCGCGGGCAAGTGACCAAAGTTCYTCCCGCCAATTGGTTCATCTCTTAAACCCAAACCCCCGGTTTCCTGCTTTAATTACTGTAAGTTTTTGTAGTTAATCATAGACCTGTGTGGTAATTTTTCCTTATTTCCCTCTGGGATCAATAAAGTATTTTTGAATTGAATTGAATCGAATTGAATCTATGTAAATGTCAGAATCTTGGCTAGAAGCTGGTAAAAATCATTTCTATGAACATCCAAGACAGTTAAAACTACAAGCAGTTGAAGATAAAACTATAAAGGTGAAAATAAAATTGGTTTAAAAACGTGGTAAGTCAGAGATGTCAAAATAATATTTGTGTTAAACAGGAGGCAGAATGTGTTCTTTTTGTTTTGAAATTTTTTTATTATCACTACTTTTATAGGTTCTGTATGTTGTATTCATGATTACATGCAGCAAAATAAACTATTTCAAATGTAACAGATCTTTGTAACATTTGGTTTATTTACATAATGACTGGATGTTTGGCCCCTGAGCTGTTGGTCTAAATCAGAGGTGCCCAAAGTGGGGCCCGTGGGCCAAAATTGGCCCACCAAACCATTTGATTTGGCCCACCAACAATTGTCCTGGTTATTAGATTGTAATTATGTTCAGATTGAATATAAAATTCAAGTAACTGCAAGAGACATTTAGTTTAGATTTAAGCCCATAGTTTTGCACTCCTTAAAAGACCCCATATACCCAAATTTTAAATTATGAATAGTCTCATGAGCCTTTGCTGACATTGCATTGACTTTGCATACATTGAATTTTCTCCATGTCCATGGGCTAAAAAATGTAGGCAACCACACTAGCTCCTAGCTTAATCATAAAAATAAAACAAGTTTATGTAAGAAGTATTTGCATTTCTTATATTATTGCATTTGGCCTGCGACCCTCAGATCGATTTTAATTTTGGCCCTCTTAGGGAAAATGTTTGGGCACCCCTGGTCTAAATTAACCGTGGCCCCCGGAGCAGCTTAGTTGAATAGCTCTGATAAACGACTTTATCTGCCCTCACTTTTGTGAGAAATCGATGTTTTCTCAGTAGGAGTTTCGGTGCTGCAGTGGCAACGTTGTGACAAAAACAAAGTGGCAGAAGAAGAGCTGGCGAGGGGAAGAGAAGCGAGCAGGGAGACAAAGTGAAAATAGCCGTCTGGGTCCCCGAAGGGTTGGTCAGTTATTATAAAGTCATTGTGGTCGGTGAGTCCGTTTATACAGATCCTTCTGAGTCACGCTCAATAAGTCAGCCCTTATGGGGCCTGGCACGGCCCGGCTCACATCCTCGACCCACATCCTCCTCCTCTAGACTCTGCAGACACCGCGGTCTCATTTCGAACCCTCTGCAGGGAGATTCCTGGCCGACAAGGGAGGAAAAGTCAGGAAGAACAAAAGGCCTGACTGTAGGCAGGGCACAAAGGAGGTAATGATGGGTGAAGAGGAGAAAGAGAGTCAGACTCTGAGGGGTGTAATGAGTGGGTCAGCGTTGGTTCATGCATGACCCGAGCTGAGCCGATTCATAAAACTGCTGCTAAAAATAGATTTCTCAGTACCGAAGCTGCTCGACGCTCGCGTTACAGAAAAACACTCCGATACGTCCGCTCCTCCTTCCTGTCTGTTTTAACTTTGTTATGGACTAATTATCTATCTGTTTCACCTTGAAGCTGTCCAGTATTCATATATCTCATGTTCAATGTTAATCTGTGTTTGCTCAGACAACAGGACTCCGCAACGGACTGAACCCTCTTGTTTGATAAGAGACTCTTTGAGCTGAGAGCCCTGTGATTGGCTGGACAGTACAATAGTCGATCTGTGATTGGTTATAAGCACGTCATATGATGTTATCATGGTGTATATTATTGGCTGTGTCCGCTGATGTGTCAGCGACGAGCCAACAGAGCTTCCTGATTGAGTCCTGTTTGCTTGTGGCTCAGAATTAAATCATTATTGACCACCATACACGCAGACTTTCTGTGCATTATTCCAACGTGTTTCTGCATTCTTGGCAAATCATGCGACGACAGAAATTGGCGTTGTCGAAGGGCAGCTCCAAGGACCGGAAGAATGCCCGCAGCTGGTCGTCTCGGAGATCCACCGGAAGATGGAGGCTGACAAAGCTGACCTGTTTTTGTCTGCTGATCGTGTCCGGGTCTTGTGATCTGTCATTACTTCGGCCGCTGTGGGTGATCTTTTGGGACTGGAGCTGAAAAAAGAACCTGTCTGTTGGCAGAAGCACAGTGAGCTAATATTTTCATTAGCACCTTATGCAGAGTGCCTTCATTCTTGGACCACGTATTTCTGTATTTGTTAAATGAATATTGCCATAACAACTTCAATTATTCAAATTTACAAATAAAACAAGTTACTAAAACACATCCAACTGAGCATTTTTCCACGATATTAGATCATCAAATGATTCAAACTATAACGGTAAAGAATTAAAACTATCTTGATAGTTTTCTCCAAACATTAGCTACAGGTAAATGATGAGGAACCTAAAAGAAAAAAGCTCCCATGCATCGAAATCAAGTATTTTAATTTGATTAACTGTGTGTTGTCATTTAAGGCAGCGATACAAGAGGAAAGACTACGCTCACAAAAACAGGAAGTATTATGAAACAATGGTATTAGTCACTTTGTAGTAGGGGTGTAAGAAAATATCGATACACTGAAATATCGCGATATTTCATTTCCCGATACTGTATCGATATTCTAAAGCCCTGTATCGATTTTTTATTAAGGTTTAAAATGTCAACTTTCCTGACAGCCGTTCATTTTTATGTTGTAGTTCAGCCTCTGACCACTAGTTGGCAGCAGTGAGCCAGCCTCTTCTACCTCTTGAGCACCAGAGAGTAAGGGTAGCA
>NW_013952654.1:920546-924873 GCF_001266775.1 Austrofundulus limnaeus | reverse complement strand
ACATGGATGAAATAAGAAATATGAAACTAATAAAATACATACAAAGCAGAACACAGCTAAATGTATCAAAATATGTCTCTGTAATATTAGAATTTTCTGAGACAATGAATTTTGGTTTTTCATTTTTTCCCCTGTAAGAGGTTTTTATTTAATAGAATTTTTGGACAAAAAATCGCGATATATCGCGATATATTGCTTATAGTATCGCAATATATCGCGATATATTGTTTATAGTATCACAATATATCGCGATATATTGCTTATAGTATCACAATATATCGGGATATATCGTATCGTGACCCCTCTGTCATGATATGTATCGTATCGCCAAATTCTTGCCAATACACAGCCCTACTTTGTAGAGGTTTGTAATTACGACATACTTCAAATCATTTATTATTTTCATTACGTCAGTTCAGTCTTAGCTGTTTGGGATAGATTATTGATAACTCAGCTTGCTGCTTCCGGTTTAATAATTCACTGGAAACACAGGTAACCTCAACTTGCTGCTCTGGTTCAACAGTTCCCCGGAAATGGAGGTAACTCAGTTTGCTGCTTCCGGTTTAATAACTAACTGGAAAAGTGGTAACTCAGGTTTTTGGTTAGGTTAGGCTAGATTCGAGCAGCAGATGCATACATAAATGGTTCAGTAAACGCAGCTTGCTTCTTCCGGTTTAATAATTCACTGGAAATGCAGTAAATCAACTTGCTGTTCTGATTCAGTCGCTCACCGGAAACGCAGAAACTGTTGTCCGGTCCAGTAACTCACCGGAAGCACTATAACTCAGTTTGCTGCGCCGGTTTAAATGCACATTCATTTTCCATCATCTGCAAGGTGTTTGTGTTTGTTAGTGTTTGAAATTTTAAAACGAACATCTCAGAATTTTGCAGATCAACCAATTTAGACGTTGTTTTTTTTTATACTTATTTTTTATTGAACATTTCTGAACAGATACAGTGGAGAGGCATCAATACAATATACAATGTTAGACAACCGTGTCCATATTTAACTGGATACAAGAATGGCATTCTCCTTACGTCTATAGTCGCTCTATTTTTCCCATTTAACAACAAACTTGTCCTCCTGCAATCTTAGTCTATATGTGATTTTTCTCCATTACAAAGATCTCTTCCACAATGCTCAGCCACTGCTCCACCGCAGGAGGGTCTTGTCTATACCATAATTTTGTGATGGTTTTTCTTGTTGCTGAAAGTAATATTTTCAACAGATATTCATCATCCTTTTGAATTACATCGTGTGTGAGGCCAGGTAGAGTGTTTTACATGATCTGGGTATTCCATATCCCAATATGTTTTTCAAAATAAGACAAACATTATGCCAGTTTGTGGTTAGCTTTTGACAAGACCAGAATATGTGCGTGTGGTCTACATCAGTCTGGCCACAGAGTCTCCAGCATGGCTGTGAACTGGATACCATCCTGGTCCTGATCTTTGGTGTTATAAAAAATCTAATCATGTTTTTCAATTAAATTCCCTCCAAATGCAGGAGCAGGTGGCCGTGCACTGCGTTTTACAAATTTTAAACCAGGGGTGCCCAAACATTTTCCTTGAGAGGGCCAAAATGAAAATCTATAGGGGGCTGCGGGCCAAATGCAGTAATATAATACATGAAATACAAATACTTTTTAAAGTAAAGTTCTTTATTTTTAACGATTAACCTATGCAATGGCCCTCTTTTGTTTTAGTCAGGGCACTTGGAGAAAGTCTGCCATACGCTCAAGTAGCAAAGGCTCATGGGACATATCATAATTAGATAAAATATGAGTTTTTGTGTCCTTATAAAGTTTGAAAATCTACYTGTGGGGTTAAATCTGATCTAAATATGTCTTCTTGTCATTTCATGTTTCATGTTAATCCTATTAAATCAAAGATAAAGTCAGCCCCATGAATGAAAACTACCTTCACAGCCCTTTTATAAAGTCATTTGACCAATAGAAATACTGTGTTTTTAACAGGTTACAACCTTGTAACTTTGGCAACTGTTGGTGGGCCAAATCAAATGGCTTTGTGGGCCAAATTTGGCCCGCGGGCCCCACTTTGGGCTCCTCTGTTTTAAACCATTCCTCCTCGCTTATGTGCTCCTTCAGTTCGTCTTCCCATTTTCCTTTAATGTACATAGATGTCTTCCTGCCCTCCATCAGTCCCTGGTACAGTGCTGAAATAACTCGTAATTTATTTCCCTCATAGGCCTTATGAAATATCTCTATTATTTTGCTTACGTTGGTTTTTACCTCTTTCTCATAATAATCTTTTATTTGCAGATATCTATACTGGTCTTGATCCTCCAGTTCATATTTTTCCTTTAAGTTATTAAAACTCAGCAGTTTGCCCTTTTCAGTCAATTTGCACATTGCTGTGACACCTTTATTTGCCCATTGTTTGAAACCTGTATCATAAGTACCTGGTTTAAACCTCAGATCCCAAYCAAACCAGCTCAAACTCCTTGTTTCCTTCTCTAACTTGTAATTATCAATTACTGTGTTCCATATTTCACTCGTAGTTTTAGTTATTGAATCCAGCCCATTGCTTAGTTTGCCTAAGAGTATTTTATGTGCTAATAAACTTTTAACTTCTATGTCTTTTCTACCTATTTCCAGATTTTTCCATTTTGAAACATAATCATCATTGCACCAACATAGCAGAGGTCTAATTTGTGCGGCCCAGAAATATTCTTTTAGGGCTGGCAAACCCAGACCTCCTTTATCTTTTGGGAGCTGATGTTTTATATCTGACCCTGGGTTTCTTCCCGTTCCATAGAAACCTTGAGATCCATCGGTCCCACTCTACAAATTGTTTTTGCGGAATAATCAGTGGCAGGGACTGAAYCAGGTATAACAGTCGTGGTAAAATATTTATTTTAATTATCTCCACTCTAGAGCTGAGATCCAGGCCGATGTCCATCCATCGCCCCAAGTCCTTCTTGATATTGTGGTTTATTTCTAAATAATTTGCATCGTAGAGTTTGTCAATTGTTTTGGTTATGTTTACCCCCAAATATTTTATAAATTTTTCATTCCACTTAAGTTTGTAGGTATCTCTTATTTTCTGCTGCGGGGAGTAATTTATTGTTAGGATCTGTGTTTTTTCCACATTAATTTTGTATCCAGAGAGTTTCCCATAATCCTCTAGCAAACTTACTGTTTTTAAAAACATTTCATTTGGGTTTTTTAGATAAATCAAAATGTCATCTGCAAACAACCCTATTTTATGTTCTTCCCCTCCTATTTCCACTCCTTTTATTTCCTCTTCCTGTCTAATCATCGGAGCTAGTGGCTCTATAAAAGACTCYGTGACAGGCAGCATCCCTGCCTTGTTCCTCTCTCCACAGTAAATCTTCCTGACAAGTTGCCATTTATTTTAATCCTTGCAGTTGGCTCTTGATAAATTGATTTAATACAATTTACAAATGTCTCGTTAAATCCAAATTTTTCTAAAATTTATACAAAAAGTTCCAGTTGACACTGTCAAAGGCATTTTCCGCATCAATACCTCCTCCCCTCTTCCTTGCAGATGATCTATGATATGAAGAGTTCTCCTTATATTGTCTTGTGTTTGTCTTTCCTTAATAAAACCAGTTTGATCCTCATCAATTAAATCCTGCATTAAATATTCCATTCTTTTAGCTATGATAGAGGGAAACAGTTTATAGTCCACATTTAGCACCGAGATCGGTCTGTAGTTGTGGCAGTATTCTTGGTCTTTATCTCAGACGTTGTTTTTTTGATGGCAGGGAGCGGGGACGGGGTGCGCAACGTGAGCAACTCAAATGAATCAAATGAAGCAGGTATTTTTTAATAAACCCAGTTCCATAAAGTGAAGTTAATGAATTTAAATGTAGACACTCGTGTCCACTTTTGTTTTAAAAAAATTATTTAATGCAACAAAGCAAATTTTATTTTCCTTTTCCACGTCTGCGTACATGAAAGGATTACAGTGGTGCTTTGTTTGCTTCCTCTTTACCCCGAATTCACAGAAATAAAAACAAACAAAGTCGCACAAAAGGTGTTTTCCAATTATCCCTTCAGTTCCTGGTGAGCCATCGTTCTCAGAAGCTGCTGGTTTCCTCTGTTTTCTCTTCCTGGTGAAGTGAAGGAAAGACAAAACCGGCTGCTATTCTTTTATTTGAGGAGAATTTAAGAAACCATACAGTGTATGATGTTTACAGCCCTTCACCCATCTCTCCCCCCACCTCTTCTTTCACAGCATTGTCACCCTAGACGGTTCACACGGTCTCCTCTTCGCTGTGTTTCCGGTCATAAATCTCTGCAACGCACCGTGAAGGCACATCCCCTCGGATGGATTTAAC
>NW_013952654.1:909089-919705 GCF_001266775.1 Austrofundulus limnaeus | reverse complement strand
TGTGTGTGTGTGTGTGTGTGTGTGTGTGTGTGTGTGTGTGTGTGTCAAAGACAACAGAGAGATGAAACAGCAGGGAGAGCCATTCACCTGTTTTTTCTTGTAGAAGCCCTTTCTGTCACAGTTGGGTATGCGGAAGCCTCTCGGGTTGAGAAAGTTGTTGATCTTTAAACTGTTCATGACGCTGTCCATCTCCCGCCGACACGGCCCCTAGCAACAGACATGACAAAAAAAATATACCACCTTTTAGTAAGAAACAGGATGAGTAACAAAAACATTTCAACCATAAACGTATATGTTTCACGAAAACAACCGTAAACTATCTCTAAATTTGTTATTAGTGAACATTTTAAGCACACTTTGTAGGTCATTTCTGGGTCAAACAGACCGGTTGGTGCTAGATACGTGGGGCTAACTAGTATTAGCACCAGCTAATGCAAACTAAAGTTGTTAAAGCTAACCAGGTTAAAGGTTGGGTGAACTTTTTTTCACAATAAATACAGTTAAAATGACTAATTTATTGAATTAAAGCTACTAAAATGTTGAAAAACTAACCAACCATATTTGATGGTAAAAACACAGGTCGGTGCTAGCTAACTGGTGCTAACTGCTAGTAGCGTAAGCCATATATCACCAAATAATGCAAACCTAACCCTAACCTAAAGTTAGAGTTTTACTCGACTACATTTTCTACCCAAAGGTTTGATAAAATAATAAAATAGTTGAATTAGAGCGACTAAGCTGAGCTTAAAACACGTTGGTACAAGCTCACTTGCTTTAACGACTATTAGCATCAACTATTACCAGTTAATGTAAACTAAAGTTGTTAAAGCAAACCAGGTTAAAGGTTGGGTGAACTTTTTTACACAACCGGTTCAAATAATATATATATTAAATTAAAGCTACTAAAATATTGAATTTGAAAGACTAGTTGACAAGTTGACGGCATGTAGCTGGACAGGACAACGCTAACTTGCGTTAAGCATTGTTAGCATCAGCTAGCTAGTACCAGTTAAAGCGAACTAAAGTTGTTGCAAAGCTAACCACATTAAACAGTTTTGGTGGGTTAAGTTTTCCATTAATAATAGACTAAATATAAGTAAAATAATGCAGCATTGTGTAGTTTTGTGTAAAAAAAATCTTAGTAAAATCTGATCATTTATGGTCTGAATGAGGCTAAAATAAACCTCTTCTGGTGGGTCCAGATTGAAGAGGTTAAATCCCAGAAAGAGGAATCAGCTTTGTAAAAAAAATGTTACCTTCTGTTCCCAAACGTTTGTAAACAAAACTAATTCCATCCAAACAACTGCACAAAACATAAAGCTTCCCTGTGAGGGTTTTTCTCGCCACAAATTGCGTAGTATTGCAGTGCTTTGTAATGTTTGTACCTCGTGTGTTTTTTTTTTTAGCTCCACATGCACACCACCTACAAACTGACATTTTCTCCAGCTGCTCAAAGAGCCGACACACAGCCAAGCTTTAAGGTCTCTTTTGTTAACGTAAATAATTAGGATCCCATTCTGCTCGTGCTGTCATGGTAACGACTTAATGTTACATAAATATACACACCGTGAAAATGGCTTTTCTGCAAAGACCGGCTTGTATGGAATCCTACACCTGAAGTGCCTGGGGACACTTTACCGCCATCTTTGTATAGACTCTATAGCACTTTAGAGAATTATCCTCGGCTCCTCCATCAGACTAAATTTCATGTTTTTGTGTTTGGGGAGGGGGGAGAAAAAAGGAAAACAGTGCAATTTGAGCGGGCACGGTTTGTGCGACGAGACAAAACAAATCTGATGCGGATCGTATTTTCAGCCACCTTCAAATAAAAACAAGGACCAAATAACACATTTCATCTATGTGTGTTTCAGACGGAATCGACGACAAAACATTTATCCGGACTCGTAAACAAAAACAATCACAGCTGTAGAAATTAAATATTGTTTTTCACACAATGCACAACTGCTTGCCTCCATTTTTTCTTCAGCATATCAAAAAATTTGGGTGGGGAACAACGTGAACTTTAACAAAACGTGTAGCATACATAAGGCAGCTAACCGCTAAGACATAGCTAACGGCTAACCGTCTAGTAGCATTTACCCTCTAAACAACTGGTTCTTCTCTTTATCTTCAGTTTATGTTTAGTGGGAAGTGTTCCACTAATCAGCTAATAGCCTAACTAATGTATCGTTTAGTGGATTATCCTTTTCACTAACTTTGAAAATCATTAGCAGCTCAATTAGCTCCCACTAAATTAGGTTTTGCTATCAAATAAGCATAGACTGCTTAGATATAGTCATAGCCAGTGGTGGGCAGCATTCATCTAAATATTAGTTGCACTAACCTTAAAGCACTAACTCAAATATTTAGGTCCCCTAATTCTAAAGCACTAACGCACTGAAAAATTTAGCAAAAGCTAATTCTAAAGCACTAATATAATCCAGTTGACACATGGACAATTCTTCAAAGTCAATATGAGACAAGATTTACAGTGTGCAGATGGTTGTCACTTAGTGATCTTGGCAGGCCAAATGGGAGTCACCCGCAGGCCACATTTGGCCCGTGGGCCTTGAGTTTTACACAGGTGACCTTTTAGATAAGTGACACACATAATGAACAAAATGTATGACAGTTTTCATCCTCAACTGTAAACAATAATGTTGATCAGTAACATTTAAAGACCTCAGTTAGTGCTTCTAAATTTAGCCCATTAATTTTGCAAATGCTAATCCACTAATGAACTTAAAAAATAGCAAAAGCCCTAAAGCACTAATCAAGAAATTATTTCCCCTTTTAGTGCTTTAGAGCAACTGTGCCCACCACTGGTCATAGCATATTTATAATGCCTTTTTAAAATGGCTTTTGATTTTATATTTTTAAATAAAATATTTTAGTGTTAGCTTCCACTACTTTTTTATTGTTTTGCTATTAAGATTTGGCTTCCACGATTTTTTAAAGATGTTTAACATTAGGTATGCTATATTTTTAGTTAGCTTGATTTAGCAAAGTTAAATTTTTGGTTTGCTTTACCCACCACTGTTGTTTAGCATACACAAGGCAGAAAACTGCTGTTAGCTCAAAAGAGATAGCAAACAGCTAATTGTCTAGTATGATTTAGCCTCTCAGCAACTTATTCTTCTCTTTATATTCAGTTTATGTTTAGTTTTTGATTACTCCTTTAGTAAAAATAGCAGCTTTATTACAGTAATTAAAAATATGCCCAAAAAATATTCAATGTAAAAAAAAAATTATTTAGCTAGAGCCGCTAGCTTGCTAGCTGATCGGGTTTTTAGCGAATAGATCTGAATTTTATCTGTGGTTAAAATGTGTTGGCTGCACAGTGGAGCAGTTGATTAGCCTCACATTATGAAAGGCACACGTTTGATTTGCAGCTGGTGCTTTTCTGTGTGTCGTAGGCATGTTCGCTCCATGCATGTGTGGGTTTTCTCTTCTTTGCCTTCCCATGACAGCTTAAAACCGAGCATTTTAGGGTTAACTGGCGACGATAAATCATCAGCTGATGTTGACAGCAGACACAAATACAGCTGAACGTGTCAAAGTTCAGCACACTGTTTTTATGTCTCCCTCTGGAATTTGGCATTTGGGCTTCGAAAGTAAATCTGTGATGTCAAGGTAAACAGATGCTCAAGACGAGGCAGGTCATTTGGAAGAAATTAAGTGTTTCGAGATTAAAAATAAATAAAAGATCACAACTGAGGATATGAACAAGGACCTGGGGTCTTTCTGTGTGGAGTTTGCATGTTCTACTCGTGCTTGTGTGGGTTTTCTCCTGGTACTCCGGTCCCCACCCCCAAAACATGTACAATAGGTTACCTTCAGGACCAGGCCGCCCTTGAAAAAGAGATCTGAGATCTCAATGGGACTTGCCTGGTAAAAATAACATTAAATAAAAAAAAAACAAGACCACATCTGTACCACACTGCAGACCTCTGCTAAAAAGACAACTTGACAAACAGAATCGGTTAAAAAACTGTTAGAAAATACATTGTTAGGTGGAGGAAATGACGCCCAGTTTCCAACATCTTATCTGCGGTCATCAAAGCAACAGGTTCAGGAGGAGAACCCAGACTCCCCCCAAGTCTTCATAGGAGTTATCCCAAGGTGTTCCAGAGAGGAGATACAATGTCTTGGACGAGTTCTGGGTCTACCCCAAGGTCTCTGAGTGGGATGACCCTGGTGCTCCCCCCCGGTTGACAAAGCTCCTAAATTTAGTTCTTATTCTGAACCCGGCCACCCAATGATGGAAGATTGTTTTGTCCGGTTGTATCTCGTAATCTCTTGATCCAAAACTGGAGCAGTAAATCCAGAGCATTGCCTTTCGATTTCCCAAAACCAGAACTCTCGTTACCGAAGACGAGGCCCCGATCCGCCAACGACTCCAACTGAGACAAAGACTCCGTCCTGACCCGCAAAGGACTGACGATCAAGAACGTTTAGCTCTTCGATCGGATCAGTCAGCCTGGATAAACTGTTCCGAATATCGATCCAGCCGAACACAGACAGCAAAATGACAAACTGTTTCAGCCAAGAAGAGCTTATTTTGGAAAGTGTGCAAATCTTTATCCGTTTTTGTTGCGTGACTTACATACTCGGTCTCCCTCTTGTTCTCCAGGGAGAAGTTGTGCGTGTCCACGTTGGCGCCTCTGGACACGGGCTCCACCTTGTAGCTCTGCGTCTTCCTGTTCTGAGCCTTCTGGAGCAGCTTGTTGTTCACCGGCGGCCGGGTGTTGGTCGACCCCTGGCCGTGCACGCTCTTCACCGTCACCGCGGCGGGCGCGGTCGGCGTCGCCTGGGTGGCGTTGTCGCAGTCTTCCACTTGACTTCCGGCACTTTCTGTACGAACAAGTGAGTTATTATTATTATATGCTGTCACTTATGAAGTAGACGTATCATGCTTTTAAATCCTTTTTTTTTCATATTTAAATCATTAATTCTGGGTCTATATAAAATGGAAGTGCAATGCTTTAGTCTGAATTCCTGGTTGTTGTAACTCCACAAGCCCCTCTTTCCCCCCCTGTTCTGAGGTGAGGAACTCGTTTTGGTGCTGTCTCTTTAAATGCAAATGAGGCGCTTCACGCTCTGCCCCCTCCACCCCCTTTGACCATTATTATAGTTTATACAATTTATAAATTTTATTATAGAGTACTTTAATGGAAGCAATAATTTGATAGAGCTACTTTTACTTTTATTGGAGTAATATTTGACCAGTAAGATCAGTTCTTTGAAGCAAGAAATGAAACCAATTACTTTGTCCAGCATGGTTTTTAGCATCAACTAAAGCAAAAATAAAATTGTCAACAAAGCTAACTAGATCTAACGGTTTTCTGGATTAAGTTTTCAAACCAGAAAAAAAGGTTTTAAAAAACTGGTGACTAAGAGCCACTAAAAAGCTAAGTTTAAAAGACTGACCCATCTAATTTCATGATTAAATCACAGGTTGGTGCTAGCTAGCTTGCATTATGCTGCGTTCCAGTTGTATCGGAACTTGAAATTCTGAAGCCGGACTGACGTCAGTTCCGAGCTGATAGAGTTCCAGTTTCAAACATCGGAAAAAGCGTTTCTATTATTTTTCTCTGCAACAATAAAACGTACAATAATAGTGCTCTACGAGGTATTTTGAGTGTACAAACAGTGTTAAAACATATATTTTAACTATCACTATAAAGCACTACACGTACGTCTGACGTAATGTAAAATAAACAACAGAAGCCGCGTTTGTTTACATGCAAGAGTAGCAACGTTTGCGGTTAGCTCGGCCAAGCATGCTAGTACGCTACATACATTAAACAAATATAAAAAGGGAAAATAAACAAACAAATTACACTCGTTTTTATTCTGCCTCCTCACTTCTTACTTTCTGTCTGTTAAATAATGGGGATGGTGCTTGTGTACGTTTGATTACAGCTCYACATGTAGAGAAATATGCTAATGATAGCGCGACCGCTGACAGTTTCATGCGCGCAGCAGCCATGTTGAAATGATGACGTAACGCATGCTCGGGCTGCTCGGGTATGGTTAGGATGCACCGACCTCCCGACTCGAAACTACGACTTCAGGGGGCGTTTCAGTTGAAAAATAGAACTCGGAGGCTCGAAGCTACGACCTCCGAGGACAACTSGAACGCAGCATCAACCGCTATTAGCATCAGCTAGCTAGCACCAGCTAATYCAAACTAAAGTTTACAAAGCTAACCACTTGAAACAGTTTTGCTGGGTTAAGTTTTCTACCACAAAATGACAAATGTGTTGAATTAGAACTTTAAAAAAGTTGAGTTTGAAAGACTGATCAACTTTATTTAAAGATTAAAACGCCGATCTATTTAAGCTAGCTCGCGCTAAACGCTATTTGCATCAGGTAAAGCAAACTAAAGTTGCTAATAAAGCTAACCAGGTGAAACAGTTTTTAACAATTAACTAAATGTCTTTTTAAGTAAAATAATTCAGCATCATGCAGTTTTGTATAAAAAGTGTCGTAAATCTGAGTATTCATGTTCGTAACAACAGAAACTGAGACGTTTATTTTCTAAACATGATGTCCCAGTGGCTTTCAAACCCCAAAACACATTACGGCAAAGGCTGGTTCACCCCAAAGATCCGGTGCCCCGGCACAAACAGAGCAATGTTGTATATGCTGTTAAGTGCCAGGAGGACTGCGACCAGTTATACATCGGGGAAACAAAGCAGCCACTGTTCAAAAGAATGTCCCAACACAGACGAGCTACATCTAATGGCCAGAACTCTGCAGTTTTCACTCATTTACAGGCCAGCGGTCACTCTTTCAGAGATGAGGATGTTCTCATTCTTGATAGAGAGGAACGTTGGTTTGAGAGAGGAGTAAAAGAAGCCATTTTTGTGAAGAAAGACCGTCCATCATTAAACAGAGGTGGAGGCCTCCGTTTTCAGTTGTCCCCCTCCTACAGTGCTGCTATTGCCAGTATCACTCTACCCCCTGTTAACAATAGGTGTTAATTAGGTGTCAACGATAGCCATGCGATGTGAGTATCAGTCACATGGAGGCAGGGCTTAAAAGCCTGAATTTTGCCTGAAACTCTCAGACTGAAGAAGTCTCTTGGAGGAGAGACGAAACGTTTCATTAGAGAAGAACCCGTCCAGCGGACCTACACAATTTTTTTTCTTTTTGTTCGTAACACGGTTGAAATAAAGGGGGGTAAATCCTAAAATGAAGCATCAACTTTAAAAAAAACCTAGTACCATCCAGGTTTATGCAGCAAAGATGTTATTGTTCAATAAAAGGGAATAAAAAACTGAACGGATTGAAAAATAAGACCTAATATCTTTGCAGCACAAGTAGAGACTCAACTTTTCTGCCTCCCACAGACTCCACAAACAAAACGTGTCATAAAGAAGACATGATAAGTCCTCTTTTAGGGTTGTAGTTGAATCTGGATTAGATTATTCTTGCCCAACACAGAACAATGCTGGATTTTCCCTCAATCCAGCAGAGAATTCCTCATCTGAAACGGACAAAAAGTAAACTTTAGGTCATCGCCCCATGTGGGCTGTTTTTTTRCTTCTTCTTTTGGATCCGGAGACGAAGGAGAAGTCATAAACAGAAACACAACAATTACACATCCTCAGATTTCCACAGACCCAAAACTGTGTGTAAACAAGCACTTTTCAGGAAGACGGACAGGGGTGAGTGTTATATACTGGAGCACGTGGGTCAGGGCAGGTAAAGGTGGGTCAGCGGGGGGGACACACGCCCTTTAAATGAAGAGGGTGTAGCTGATCAATCAGCCGCACGGTTGCTCTTTAACCCCGAAACAACCACCTCCTCCTGCTTTTTTTTTAAAAAAAAAAACAACAACCAGAACACAATCAGCACCTTTTATTTGTTGTCTTAAACGTTGCTGCAGTCTTTAACAGAGCGTTTCATAAACACGTTACGCAATTTGTTTATGAGCGTAAACAGCACTAACTGTGGTTAAGACGGCTTGTTAATGTCTGGGAGGAGAGGCTCTGGAATTGGATGTGTGTGTGTGTTTGTGTGTGTGTGTGTGTGTGTGTGTGTGTGGTTGGAAACCACGGAGCTGCAGTGACTCAAACTGACCAGCAGGGGCGCTTTGGCTCATCCTCTTTGTTTTTTATAAAGAGGATGATGAAATAAAAATCCTTCCATCTCCATCTGATGCTTGATTTTCACGGGATCTCCAAGCTGCAAACACACACTTGAGTGTCCACAAGTGTGTCTTTGTGTCAACACACACAAGAGGCACCTGGAGGTCCCTAAACACACAACTGTGTGTGTTCACATGGAGGTGACATGTGTGCCGTTTGACCAGCGTGGATCACACTAAATAAAGACGCAGCTCGGTTGTGCAGATTTGACTTGCTGATATTACAGGCTGTGTGTGTGTGTTTGTGTGTGCGTGTGTGTGTGTGTGTGTGCTTGTTTATAGGGCACCCAGAGACATGACATGAGCCCCCCCAATCTCCATCTAGTTGCCAGACACCTGAGATGTGTTGGCCCACATCCTGGACTGGGGGGGCTGCAGCGCATATTTTCATAGCTGTGCTCAAGAATTCGTGGAGGGAAATGAAGACATAGCAGAGGACAGGGACTGAAGACTTACAGCATGGCCGTGGCACCTTTTAAAAATATTTATTCGAATGAGCTGTTTTATTTATTTATTTATTTTTAAAAAAGAAGAACGAGTGTTTTCTTTCATTCCAAACATTTTACGCACGGCGCTCCAAACATGCGCGCAAATGGAGAGCTCCAATCCTCCCAACTCCTCCAGTCCTGATTTCAGCTCATCAAATAAAAACCTTGAACTTGAACGTTTCTTTGAGCCGCTATATAAAAAACGTCAGTTTAGACCCAGAATTACGCACTCAGTTTGGGTGAGAGGGAGGGTCCTGGTCAGAGAGGCGCTTCAATGCAAATAAAAACAAAAACTAGAAATCGCAGTAATAAAGAAATCACTTTTCTACCTGCTTTCTGCGCGGTGATGAGAGGGCCGTGGAGCCTCCTGGACGCAGCGCTGGTGCACACCCCTCGTCCCTCCAGCAGAGCCTGCAGGGGTCGGCTCTCCCCGGGCTGGTGCCTGCAGGTCAGGTTGGAGCCGCAGCGCGCCGTGTACACGCCGCACGCCTGCCCCTCGGCCAGGGCGCACGTCGTGCAGCAGCCGCAGCCGGGCTCCCTCAACGCCTCCGCGCAGTCCTTCGGCAGCGGCTTGCACTGGAGCAGCGCGCCGGCGTCGCACGGCTCGCACAGGACCACGGGCCCCACGGAGCCGGCGAGCCGGGCGACCGCGGCCAGCGCCACGGCGAAGCAGAGCGCGCAGAGAGCGGGCATGGCGCGGTGCTCAGACAGGGACGGTGTGGGAGTCGTCGCGCGGGCTCAGGGGGACTCTCTGTGACGCAGCGAGGCGGCCAGCCTTCTCCATCTGTAGTTTTCTTGTGCTCGAACTTCTGGTTTTATAAAGGCGGGGGGGAAAGAGAGAGGCAACAAGTCACACCTCCTCCTCCTCCGTATGAATAATGTAAGAGGAGAGCCCCGACATGAAGGACCCGCTGCGTCCAAACACTCTGGAGGACGGGGTGCGCGCACTCAGCTGTTCCGGTCAACGGGAGAAATAACGTAAAGGCGCGTTCTGGTCGCTGTTGGCAGCAGTTCATCTTATTTGAGCCAAATCACAACAAAAGTGACATCAGAGCAGCTTCAAAGGAAAAAAAAGTCCAAAATATAAATTGAAAACATGCWGTAACTCTGTAATGACGGTTGATTTAATCCTTCATCCTGAGCAGCAGGACACAGTGGGAAGAAATGCCTCCAGCAGAACCAGGCTGAGAACCTGGAGTGGTTCAGGCGTTTCTATAGGAAAATACAAACAGACACACACATGTCTAACTAAAGGCCCGCGGGCAAATGGTGGCTTCGTACATCATATAATGTGGCCCACATGAGCTCCAAATATGTATTAATGTCTTTAAAATAAGCTGCTTTAAAGCTAGCATCGACCAAAAAGTGCAACTTCGGTAATGTATTAATTTGTTTAATTCATTTATTAGTTTCATTTAAAAACAAACAAAAACAATTTATACAAAAAACTCACACTTAAAATGAAAGGAGGCAGAAAGAAGAAAAAAATCTTATAATATGTACGTTAATCATTTTACCCAAAATGAAAGAAAACTTTGATCCGTCATTACAAAACTGAAAGAGGGCAAATCTCAAAGAGGGTATCACAAAACTGAAAGAGGGTATCACAAAACCCAAAGAGGGTATTGCAAAACCCAAACAGGGTATCATAAAACCCAAACAGGGTATCACAAAACCCAAAGAGGGTATTGCAAAACCCAAAGAGGGTATCACAAAACCCAAAGAGGGTATTGCAAATCTCAAAGAGGGTATCGCAAATCTCAAAGAGGGTATTGCAAAACCCAAAGAGGGTATCACAAAACCCAAAGAGGGTATTGCAAATCTCAAAGAGGGTATTGCAAAACTCAAAGAGGGTATTGCAAAACCCAAAGAGGTTATCATAAAACCCAAACAGGGTATCGCAAAACCCAAAGAGGTTATCGTAAAACCAAAGAGGGCATCATAAAACCCAAAGAGGGTATCGCAAAACC
>NW_013952654.1:906389-908285 GCF_001266775.1 Austrofundulus limnaeus | reverse complement strand
AAAGAGGGCATCATAAAACCCAAAGAGGGTATCGCAAAACCCAAAGAGGGTATCGCAAAACTCAAAGAGGGTATCGCAAAACCCAAAGAGGTTATCGTAAAACCCAAAGAGGGCATCATAAAACCCAAAGAGGGTATCGCAAAACCCAAAGAGGGTATCGCAAAACTCAAAGAGGGTATCGTAAAACCCGAAGAGGTTATCATAAAACCCAAACAGGGTATCGCAAAACCCAAAGAGGTTATCGTAAACCCAAAGAGGGTATCGCAAAACCCAAAGAGGGTATCACAAAACCAAAGTGCCCTTATCTAAAGCCTGGTGGTGTTGATGGTTGCTTCCCAGTGGTTCATAGCTTTATGGCAAATCTTTAGAATTTGGGCCAAAACTGTTGTTTTCTGTTCTTAGACTGGACGACATACCTGCTTCGGTGCGAGCAGACCCCCTGCACATTCCTCAACATCAGTGAAGCATTTACAATGTGCAGCCTCAGCATCTTTCTGTTCATTCTGCAATGACAAACACAGGAGGGGCTGAGAAAATAAAGCCATCAGCGTCAACCTTTATGGGATTTTACAGAAGCAGAAACTCAGAGCAGTAAGTTTCTGTTTAGTTTTTTTTTCTTGTCTGTTTTGTGTCCTAAATCTTTTGGATTGTTTTCTGTACCGGGTGTGATTTATCAAAACCACCTGTTGGAGGTTTTAAACTAATTCTGCAGAAAGACCCTTTTAGCGGCGTTAGCTCTTTGAACAAACAGTCTGCTTCTCGTTTGTTTTCAGATCCCGCAAACGCGACCAGATCAGCGGAGAATTTGTTGCTTCAGCTTCTCCGCAGTAAAACTAATGAGCAMCTCGGCTCACTCGGGCCCGGGCAAATGATTTACTCCGTCTAAACTTCACGGCTGTTTGATTTATTGGAGATTGTGCGATGCAGAAAATAGAGTATGTGGTAATGTAAGCAGATCAGGAGATCCAAAAAGCTCCTTGAATTCCAGGATTTCTGACTGGCATCAGACTAAGATAAACGCAGACTGCCTCGGGACAGTTTGGGTATTATAATAATAAAAACAGAGACAAAACACAGTCAGATAACTGTTGGCACCATTGCTTGTTTCAAAACTCATTTGGATTTACTCAATAATCCAGGTTTGTCTCCGTTGTCTTCACACAGAAACAATCACTCTTTGTWACTTCTCTGCCTTTCTATTTCAGTTTTCGTCGACAGTTTTTTACAACGTCGGGCCTTAAATCAAAACGCTGGAACATAAAGTTCGTGGGCGATCAGCTCAGTAACCCTGACATGGTGCAGATTTTTTCTTTTTATGTTTTTAGAAACAAAAGGTTACATCTAAACCTGCAGTTTTATACAGGTTTCCTTCATGTTTGAGAAATTTCTGCCCTCTCTAGCCCACTGTTATTTCCTAAAAAGTGTCATTATTTTACAGATTAAGCTGCAAGATTCTATCAACAAAAAATAACTCAAAGATGAATGGATGGATGCATGGATGGATGGATGGATAAATGGATGGATGATGGATGGATGATGGATGGATGGATGGATGGATAGATGGATGGATAAATGGATGGTTGGATGCATGGATGGATGGATGATGGATGGATGGATGGATGATGGATGGATAAATGGATGGATGGATGGATGCATGGATGGATGGATGGATGGATGATGGATGGATGGATGAATACATGGATGGATGCATGGATGGTGGATGGATGGATGGATGGATGATGGATGGATGCATGGATGGATGGATGGATGAATGCATGGATGGATGGATCAATGGATGGATGGATGGATGGATGGATGGATGGATGGATTATGGATGGATGGATGATGGATGCATGTATGGATGGATGATGGATGGATGGATGCATGGATGGATGG
>NW_013952654.1:904046-905924 GCF_001266775.1 Austrofundulus limnaeus | reverse complement strand
GATGGATGGATGGATGGATGATGGATGGATGGATGGATGATGATGATGGATGATGATGGATGGATGGAAAACTACATTAATCCATATAAATTATTGTAGATTTTAAATTGTTAAGCTTAATAAATTAGAACAGATTCATCACAACTTTAATCAGAACCATTTATTTGTTCTGATAAAGAACTGAGCAAACAAACAAACAAACAAACAAACAAACAAACAAACAAACAAACAAACAAACAAACAAACAAACAAACGTCAGCGTCTGTTTCCATATAAAAGTTGACCATGATGAACCGAGCAGCTGAAGCCACAGAGATCCGTCATCCAGACTGGGATCCAGCAGCAGATTCCAGCGGCTCGGCTGGTTTTCTCTGCTTCTTATCCAGGCAGAACTCTGCTCCGACCTCGTAAACATCCTCTCTCTGCGGCTCGAGTCTTTGAATCTGTCGCTTCACGCAACACGTGTGTCGCTTTCCCATCAGTTAAAATGATTAACACGTAACTCCACGTTTTTTAACGATGTTGACTGTGGCTCGCAGACAGAAAGACGTAAATACTTAGCAGCGCTGACGGCCACGACAGGCCTCGTCCGTCACCAAGACGAGCTAATAAAGACCCGGATCCCTCCTGCGGCCCGGTTCTGGACGGGTCCCCTCATGACAGGACCGGGTCTCGTAAACTCAAGAGAGAAAAAAAGAAAAGTGGCAGATAATTGTTGGAATCTGTTGGTTTCATTATAATGGGAGCTGACGTCTAACATGGCCGCCTGATGTTTTCGGCTGCGGCGCTCGAGGAGACGTTACCGTGGGGACGACGCCAACTTGGGTGGCAGACATCTGCCTCTGCGGACCGCCGTCCTCAGACCCCGTTAATTTGGCCGCTCTGAGGTCGGGACCCGCGGCTGAAACATTTTCCAGAAACTTTCAGGCCGAATGTGTTGTCGGAGCGATGAGTGTGAGTCGTCTGTGTCTGTGGGCCGTTTTTACGAGCAACGAGCCGAAACAGCTTCGTTTTGTTCCGTGGTTTTGTTACAAAGGTTAAAGAAAAAAATCAAAACAAGAAGTCTTTTCTGCAAAACTGCAGCCTGAATGATGAGTGAGAGGAGCTAAAACTGTTAAAACATGCAGAACAAGTTCAAATGAGCCGAACACAAATTAAAATTAGCCGAACACTGGTGAGAATCAGCTGAACTCCAGTTAAATTAGCTGAACACTGGTGGGAATCAGCCGAACTCCAGTTAAAATTAGCCGAACACTGGTGAGAATCAGCCGAACTCCAGGTAAATTAGCCGAACACTGGTGAGAATCAGCCGAACTCCAGTTAAAATTAGCCGAACACTGGTGAGAATCAGCTGAAATCCAGTTAAAATTAGCCAAACACTGGTGAGAATCAGCCGAACTCCTGTTAAAATTAGCCAAACACTGGTGAGAATCAGCCGAACTCCAGGTAAATTAGCCGAACACTGGTGAGAATCAGCCGAACTCCAGGTAAAATGAGCCGAACACTGGTGAGAATCAGCCGAACTCCTGTTAAAATTAGCCGAACACTGGTGAGAATCAGCCGAACTACAGTTAAAATTAGCCGAACACTGGTGAGAATCAGCCGAACTACAGTTAAAATTAGCTGAACACTGGTGAGAATCAGCTGAACTCCAGTTAAAATGAGCTGAACACTGGTGAGAATCAGCCGAACTCCAGGTAAATTAGCCGAACACTGGTGAGAATCAGCTGAAATCCAGTTAAAATTAGCCAAACACTGGTGAGAATCAGCCGAACTCCTGTTAAAATTAGCCGAACACTGGTGAGAATCAGCCGAACTCCAGTTAAAATTAGCCGAACACTGGTGAGAATCAGCCGAACTCCAGTTAAAATTAGCCAA
>NW_013952654.1:897065-901061 GCF_001266775.1 Austrofundulus limnaeus | reverse complement strand
GAACACTGGTGAGAATCAGCCGAACTCCAGTTAAAATTATCCGAACACTGGTGAGAATCAGCCGAACTCCAGTTAACATGGGCTGAACACTGGTGAGAATCAGCCGAACATCAGTTAACACGAGCTGAACACATGTAAACTGATCAAACACAGCTGAAAATGAGCCAAATACGCATTAAAATTAGTCAAACGTAGAATTAAATGAGCTAAAAGCTAATTAGAATGAGCTAAAAACAGGGTAAAATGAGCTGAACTTTGATTAAACTGAGTGAAGTACAAGTTAAAATTAGCCGAACTCCACGTAAAATGAGCCAAATATCAAGTTCAAGTTTGTTTATATAGCACCAAGTCACAACATACGTTGTCTCATGGCACTGTACACAAAAAAATAATCTAAAGAAGAAACCATCGTTCTGTATTGCAGCAGCAGGAGTGTTTTTATTGACGAAAGCTTTGAAAACAATGTTTTCTTTATTGATTGTTAAAAAAACTCCTCCTGTTGGATTTGTTTTCACATAATTGGTGGAACAAACACTCTTTGCTCTGCTTGACTTGGTTAAAGAAACATCTGGAAGCAGAAGCGACAGAAAGAGGAATGAGGGGAGAAAACGTCAGAAATGAGTCATTTTACAAAGTAAAATGAAGGAACAGGAAGCTGAGGTTGAAGAAATGTGTCAAAATGTGATTCTGATGAAGTTTCTGCTAAAGATTAAAACCAGTTTGTTCACATTAATCAACTTCCCCTGAAGAGATGGTAATTTTTTTTGTGGAGCGGGGTTGTTTTTGTGGTTATGAGCAGTCAGTGTCTTACCTGCAGCAGATAGCAATTAAAGCCGTCGCAGTTTGGAGAATCGGGGAGGAATTCACACAGACAATAAGGTTTATAAAGAAAGTAATGAAATTAAAAAGCAGTATGCGTTGAAGGTCTTCCACAACAAAAGCTTGAACCCTCCTGCTGCCCTCGGGTCAAAAAGGCGGCCATTTTGACCCGAGGGCAGCAGTTGTTATGGGTGGCCTTTACCAAAAATTTATTTTAACACCTGTGATATTGTCTGAAGTAATGTGCTTGCTAAGGCTAATTAGCTTGCTGGTTACATTATTTCCCTCTTCTTTTCCACCTTTATGTCTCTTTTTAGCTCCAGCCCCGTTGCATTCTGGGATCAAACCCAGGTGAGCGGTACGTGCCGCCCTGCAGGTCTCTGCCAGCCGACCGGCGCTCATATTTATGCTGCGAGATAAACCTAAGATCCCAATCCTCTTAGCGAGGACTTTGTCTTTTCAGTGAAACGCTCCCTGATCCGCCTTCAGAACCACATTTATTTCAGAAAGCGTGGAGCGGCGTTTCGGGAGCGGGCAGCGAACCCGCGGAGCCGCCCGAGGCTGCGTATGTGTGTCAGGACAGGAAGAGGAAACTGATCCTCTTAGCAGCCTGGACTTGGCCCACTCTCAGGAAAGTGTCACTGCAGTTGGTTGACCTGAGAGCGCCAGGTTAGACGGGCTCCTCTTTCTCCTCCTCCTCCTCATCGCTGAAGACTAGTCACCTCAAACTGAGAGGAGTGACTTCTTCTGAGTAGTCAGTGTTTTACCTGCAGAGCAGAGCAGATCTCAGTTCAGAGAATCTGGGAGAAATTTAAATAAAAGTTTCAAACTATGATGGCACAGCTAACCAAAATGTTAGCTTCACAAACACATAATCCGCTAACTAAAAGCATAGCTTCGCTAACGCTAAATTGTTTTGCTGGGTTAAGTTTTCGACCCAAAAGTTCGCCTAAATTTGACAAATTTGCTGAGTTAGAGCCACTGAAAAGCTGAGTTTAAAAGACTTACCAACAATCTGCACCTATTTAATGATTAAAATGTTGGTTGGTGCAAACTAGCTGGTGCTAATTGCTGTTAGCACCAGCTAATTCAAAGTTGTTTACAAAGATAACCAGGTTAAACAGTTTAACTGGGTTAACTTTTCTACCTAAAAATTAGGTTAAAATTATGAATTTGTTAATTTACAGCCACTAAAAAGCTTAAAATACTGATRAACAATCTGCCTTATTTAATGATTACAACGTAAGTTGACGCAGATTAGCTGGTGCCAATCAACGTTAGCATCAGCTAGCTGCTAGCACTAACTAATGCTAACATAAAAATTTTAACAAAGCTAACTAGGGAACTTTTTTATTACATTCTAAAGCAGTGGGCCAGTCAAGTAGCCTACAATTTAATTATTTAGTTTTAATATAGCGTGGCTAAACACGTAAAAAATGGCTAAAGCTATGACTATGAATTGCTAACTGCTAAGATGACTGACACAAACCTGTTATTGTTTGTTTGTTACTTAGAAAAGACAGAAAAACCTCATTTAGTGAAAATTAATTGGTTGGTTGAACAAAACCCGAAAAATTAGTTTCGCTATTAGTTGATTGCGACTTTAACCTCAATCTAGCCTTTGATAGTTTTGCTAGCCTTATGTTATTTTTAGCTTTTAGCTGGCTTTGTGTTTTTAGGTTCTAGCTACCCTTTCAGTTTTTTAGATCTTCTAACTTTAACTAAAGTTTTGCTACTTTTAGCTTTTAGCTAGCTTGGTGTTTTTTAGGTTCTAGCTAGCCTTTTCATTTTTTAGATCTTCCAACTTTGACTAGCTTTTTGCTACTTTTAACTTTTAGCTAGCTTTGTGTTTTTTAGGTTCTAGCTAGCCTTTTCATTTTTTAAAATCTTCTAACTTTAGCTAGCTTTTTGCTACTTTTGGCTAACGTGCTAAAACTAAGTGATCTCAAGTAGTTAGCTTTTTGTTACCTTTTAGCTTCTAGCTATCTCTTCATATTTTAGAAAGGTTTTCTCCACAGTAAGCTTCTAGATACAAGCCTTTAGCTACTTATTGCATTTAGCTATCCTGTTACTTTTAGTTTTAAGTTGGCCTCATGCTACTTCAGCATTAATTTGTATTTTAATCATTTTATTTTCTAGCTAGCTTTTGGATATTTTAGCTAACCCTTGCAAATTTAAACCAGGTTTTTTTAACCTTTTAGTTTTTAGATACCCTTCACTGCTTTCAGCTAGCATTAGCTTGTTGCTACTTGCAGCAGACAGGTTTTGTGTTTTATCCCTTGTAGTAAAACAGCAGCTGTGTTTCTTGCTGCAGAAGCTCATTTTGACTGTATTTGTGTTTTACGGCAGTAAAGGGGTGATTGTGTCTGTGTTTGTGATTTCTATGGAAACGAATGGTCAGGTGGAAGCGTGCTCCTCACATCAGTGACTCTGTAAAGGGCATGTTCAGCTCTGCAGGTTGTTTAACCGAACAGAAAAGACTGACAGTGTGCCGGGGGCAGGGCAGGGCGGGGCGAGGGGGGAATTAATGGCTCCCCTCAGCTTATCACTTAACAGAGACGCTCAATGAGGCGGCGGTGAAGGTGTGGGGGGGGGCGGGGGGTGTTAATAAAAAGTTGCTAAAGAAAATAAACTGTGCTGCTCTGTCAGCGCCGGAACGAGAGGGAACGAAAACAAAACTTCAGCCTCGATTCTGGGACCTAAAATCTGCGTTACGTCACGTTTGGCATCAAGCGGAGGATTGATTTTGGGTGAAAGTCGGGCTCCTCGCTCGCGGCGGCTGCAGGTTTCCGTTCCTCCGAGGCTCGACCCCGCCTGAGCTCTCAGACATCTGCGTGGCATCCGCAGCTCCCGGGGTCTTTTGTTTCTGCACCTGTTTGTGCCGTCGGGAGGTCAGGACTTGTCGCCTGACGGGGAGGATAAAGGAGCTTAGCAACGTGCAGGAGTCGATGTGGGAGAGTTTATTTTCAGCCCAGCCTCTGCCTTTTCCTGGAAGCGGAGCGGTTTTTAGCYCCTGAAACCTCGTCAGGTGGTTTATTGACGAGAATCAAACCAAACTGATGAGAATAAGGAAGTTTCTTAAAGTTTATCTTAACCCCTCTGTGAAAAGATAACTCCTCCCCAAGGTGAAATTTGAAAAATGCCTCAAAGTGGGTAGGGGAGGGGGGGTTAGAGAGC
>NW_013952654.1:891829-896065 GCF_001266775.1 Austrofundulus limnaeus | reverse complement strand
ACAGAAACAGTACTATATAACATTTTAGACACATTCTAGACAGTTTATCAGCTAAAAAAAGTTAATTTTGGGGTAAGTTACTCTTTAAAGAAATGTCAAATAAAGCAAAGCAGGATGTGCCTGAAAGTCCATCAGAGCGGCGCATTAGTCTGCCAGACACTCCCTGACAGGACGACAGGCAGACAGACAGTCACTCTGCAAAAACTGTAGCTCATGTTGGATAAAGTGTCTGAGCAGGAAGTGTCAGTCCTAAAGGAGAAAGAAGTTAAGGCGCTAAGCTAACCGCATGCATTCTAGCTAGTAGCTAGCCATTTGCTACTACTAGCTTTAATCATTTTAGCTAGCCTTTTGTAACTTTTAGCCAGTGTTTTGTAGCTTTTAGCTAGCCTTTTGCTACTTTTAGCTTTTAGCAAAACTTTTGATTGTTTTAGCTACTTTTTTGTTMTTTTATTTGTTACTTTTATCTGCTTGTTAGCCTTTTGTTTTGTTCAGATACTATTTTGTCACATTTGTCCTTCAGCTAGCATTTTGTTACATTCAGCTTTTTAGTTATCCTTTGGTGTCCTTAGCTAACATTTTATTTTTAGCCCTTAGCTAGATTTTTGATACTTTTAGCTTTTGTTTAGCTTTTTTGCAACTTTTAGCCTTTTTAAACTAGTCTTTTGTAGAGTTTAGCAAAGACATTTGTTACCTTTAGCTTTTGATTGTTTTAGATAGCTGTTTGCTACTTTTAGCTGCTAGTTATCATTTTGATTTTTCAAATAGCTAACATTTTGTTTTTTTAGCCTTTTGCAACTTCTAGCCTTTTTTCCTGTTTAGTCAGTCTTTTGTAGCTTTTAGCTACCCTTGTAACAAATATGACAATTCAAATACAATCTTGTCACATTTATCTTTCAGCTAGCCTTTTGCTTTGTTTAGCAAGCCTTTTGCTACTTTTAGCTTTTAGCAAGAGTTAGATTGTTTTTACTTAGCTTTTTGCTATTTTAACTATTTGCCTTTTGAAACTTCTAGCTTCCAGCTCCTTTTTTTCTTTCAACTAATATTTTGTAATTTTAGCTAGCATTTCACTACTTTTAGTTAGCATTTTGCTAGTTAGAGCTTTCAGCTAGTTTTTGCTACTTTGGACATTTTGCTAGCTTCACGTAAGGCACACATAGTAACATTTTACGGTGTTAACAACACTTTTAGTGAGTTGAGACTTTTAGTGGGCGGAGCCCTGACTTCCGTCTGCTGCAGGTAAGATACTGACTGCTTAAGCTGACTCCACGTATTCTAATATGGAAAAAAAATGCATATTTTTATTTTGTGTTTCTCTTAAAATGACACCAACTTGAATAAACAACTAAACCAAGTTTTAAAAAATATATTTTTATTATATTTTTACTCTAAATTCTGTGAATAAACTTGTAAAATTAGGTTATTTCTCTAAAATGCAGTTTGTCCATTTTCACGACGAGCATCTCGTCAGAATCAAATTTCCCGACCATATAGTCTAATGTATTTTTCGCTGCAGTCAACTGTGAAATTCCTCACGCCAACTTTATTTCTCACACAAAATATTTGGGAGCCAGCTGACATAAAGAAGAAGAGAAAGTGAAAACACACARACTCAGACACACATCCATACGTATCCGTCCTCGCAAAGCCACAAGTTTCTAATTATATCCAGGGTTTCAAATTAAAAGCGTTTTACAGCCGATTTCGTTTGCGTAAATGCCATTCCTGTCTGTGTGCAGAGATGCAACCAGTCCTAACCTCCGGAACAATAAATAGTTTATTGCTTTTATTTACCGAGGCTTTATGTTGTGTTGCCAAACCCTCAAAAAGACTGGAGTTTTTAAGGCATGCTCTTCCCACTAATGACTGCGTGTGATTTATAGAGTCTGTCTCTGACATGAGGGTGTCTGCGAGCAGAGCGGGAGCGGCGTGCTTCACGACCAGGAGGGAAAAAAAAAAGCATTCTGCAGAGACGATGCGCTTTCCAGAGAATCTGCTGTGCGGTTTGGCAGCGATGCTGCAGTTAGTGCGCGAGAAAGATAGTAAAAAAAAAAAAAGGCCTGGAGGGTTCCCTTTTCCACACAGCTTGTTTGCACAGCTATCCGTTTGGGGACATTCCATTGACTTCCATTACATTTCTACAGAGTTGAAAAGTAACTAAGTACAAGTACTTCTTTACTGTACTTAAGTAGAATTTTGGGGTACTTGTACTTTACTTGAGTTATTGTTTTTCAGCCTACTTTTTACTTTTACTCCTTACATTTTAAAAAAGGCAAGAAGTAGAAAGTCGTTACTTTTATTTAATTATTGTGATTCGTTTCCCATCCAGGTCATCTCAACTTTGCCATGCTTCTCCTCCTGCATACTTTGTCCTAGAGCTGCCATTGTAATTTATATCTGTAAAGCTCCTGTGCCAAATGATGGCTATGCCTTTTGGTACCTGTAAAACTTATAGTTTATGAAATATTAATGTTTAATGAATTATAATGGCAGTCAATGGAGCCTTGTATTGGTCCAATACTGCCCCATGCTGTACTCAACTTGGTACTGCGCCATAGTTTAATATTTCAACTCAGTTGTTCAGTGTTTACAATACTAATATGGTTGTATTTTGATGTTTTACTATAATATTGTCTTAATACTGCTCTATTGTTGTAATATTATGCAGTTTAGTGTCAATAATTGTATTGGCAATGTGGCCTCTTTCTGCACACATACAAACCAACTCCTGCCACCACCTTCTGCCACAGCTCCATTGGTCTAATGGTCTGTCATGGACTTTCATGTGGGAGATCAGGGTTCAAAACCCGATTAATGCAACTTTAAGAAAAAATCTCTTCAAACTTCATATTGTCACACAATTACCTTAATTACAAACATTGATGTGACTGGCACAAGCTGGTTTAAAAAACACATTTGAACTTGGTCAAAGTTCATTCTGCAAGTCCAATGCTGCAGGCAAAGCCATGCTYCATGGCAATGCACACTTGTTTTTACATCYTAAAAACKCATGTCTAGTTTTTGCTTGTTTTCATTCCAGCTTGTTATTGTAAAAAATAAATACTATCCATATAAATCGTGCCTCCTAGATAGAGTGAATTTAATTGGTTGAATGAGAAGTATAAATATATAAAGCTCTGATACCGTATTAGTTTGTACACAAACAAACCATGTCACACTCCAGCAGGACATAGCAGACATATGTAGCCTATGAAGCATGTGGTGGTGAAGTGCCCAAAGAGTGGCCTGTGGTCCAAAACGTCATTCCATTKATTGGTGCAATGACTATATAAAGGGCTGTGTTGCAGTTAGTCAAAAACGTGAGCCACCGCGCTGGCTGCTCGCTTAATCATTCAAAAAATAAAATAAAATGAAATAAAACGACTGTACTTAAGAAGTATTTGTATTTCATGAATTATATTATTACATTTGGCCGCAGCCTTTGGGTAGATCAGGGGTGCCCAAACATTTTCCTTGAGAGGGCCAAAATGAAAATCTATAGGGGGCTGCGGGCCAAATGCAGTAATACAATACATGAAATACAAATACTTTTTAAAGTAAAGTTCTTTATTTTTAACGATTAAGCTATGCAACGGCCCTCTTTTGTTTTATTCTGTGCACTTGGAGAAAGTCTGCCATACGCTCAAGTAGCAAAGGCCCTTGGGACATTTCATAAATTGATAAAATGTGAGTTTTTGTGTCCTTATAAAGTTTGAAAATCTACATGTGGGGTTAAATCTGATCTAAATATGTCTTCTTGTCATTTCATGTTTCATGTTAATCCTATTAATTCAAAGATATGTCAGCACCATGAATGAAAACTACCTTCATAGCCTATTTATAAAGTCATTTGACCAATGGAAATACTGTGTTTTTACATAGGATAACAGGATACAACCTTGTAACTTTGGCAACTGTTGGTGGGCCAAATCAAATGGCTTGGTGGGCCAAATTTGGCCCGCGGGCCCTACTTTGGGCTCCTCTGGGGTAGATAAATATTTTGGGGAAAAGGTTTGGTCACCCTTGATATATGTGTATAAACTAAAACAGCTGGACTACTGCATCCTAAATTTAACATAAATTAATTATTTTATTACAATATAGTAATTTCTGTATTTGTTTTGGGAGGTCACCTCCTAATAAATGTCATTACGAAAAATCTAACTGCTCAATTTAAATCAATACTTTTACTTTTACTTTTACTTAAGTACAAAAAATATCAGATACTTTAATACTTTT
>NW_013952654.1:888705-890829 GCF_001266775.1 Austrofundulus limnaeus | reverse complement strand
GACCCCACCTTGATGTTTCGGGACCCCACTTTGGGTCCCGACCCCAACTTTGGGAAACACTGCTTCATACAACGCTGCATTTCTACAGCCTAACCCTGACCACAAACCCTAAAACTAACCTAAACTCAATTTACACCTTGGTCCTAAACCCAACCCCCAACCCACCAATGGTATTTAAACCAAATGGGGACTCAACTTTTGTCCCCAAATGTCACCAGAAACACCCACCCCCCCCCACACACACACACGGTAGTCAGTGATGAAACAAACATGGTGATGGGCATCGACACACTTCCAGAATAAAAACAACTTTCTCTTTCATCCTCGATGACCCTGATGCTCGCTGAGTTAATTGGACGGGTCGCAAAGGAGCAGGAGTTCACGCTCGTCCTGACTCCTCCTCCTCTCTTTCTCTTCCTCTTCCTCTTCCTCTTTCCTTGTCAAGGCCCGGTTTCTAGAAAGGTTTTCATTAGAGCTGCACAATCGTCACACTGCAGGTGTAAGAAGTAAATTAAATCGACTGTTATCTCAGGACTGAACCAGAAGTCGTTGCAGCTTTTATTTTGATGGTTTGCTTCTGGAAGCTAAAAGTTTAATTTTATTGGGAAACTTCTGGGACAAAAATAAGTTTTTCAGAGAAGCGTTGTTGATGAATTCTGGAGCTGTGTTGATGACGACAAGGATTTTGATAAAAACAAGGGAGATGAGTAAATTCGTAGAGAACTGGGCAACATTCGGTAAAATCCAGCATTAAAGTGTGACGGTTACAGGAGCTGAGCAGAGGCAGCGCGTTAAGCGGCAAAGTGCAATTCATGTTTGCAGATGATAGATTGAAATTATACTCAAATCCCAGCACAATAAAGGAAAGAAGAATTTCTTGATTAAAATGCAGTGTGAATGCTTAAAGCAGGGGTTCTCAAGCCATTTGGGTCTGGGGACCCCTTAAAAGGGTGAAAAAATTCCAGGGACCCCCCTCATAAACACCAAGCTGTTTTAAAAGATAAATTTATTGTCATTTCAACCCCTAAATGCCATGAGAATACATATTTTTATTATGTTTATTATGTTTGTTACATTAGTTGATCTTTCTTCATGCATTTAAAAAAATAAAAACCTAATTAACAGTTTAGTGAAAATTTTTGAGGACCCCTAAGATACCTCTCACGGACCCCTGGGGGGTCCTAGGACCCCAGTTTGAGAAACTCTGGCTTAAAGTACCTGTGACATGCATATTCTTCAAATACAAAAAGTCAAAGAAAACATCTTTATTTTGCAGAAAGGTGGAATAATACACACGATTTAACCCATTTTGTCCCATAACTGACATATTTTCTTTTGAACTTGGCTCAGCCAAAGTGAAACAGGAAGTGACATCAAAGGGGAACTCTTTAACAAAGAAAACTCTCGTCTTTGTTTGTTGAAACAATATTATTTGAACTCTGACTCTTCATCATCTCTCTCTGATAGAGACTCAAAATAATCTTAAACATCAGATTCTTCTCTACACTCTGGATTAGCTTTTGTAACAACGCTCTGTTTACATGCAGACATTCCCCTGTGACATCACTTCCTGTTACTTCACAGGCAAATATCTCAACAACCGTTCATCTCAACGACATGAAATGTCTTTTACAATATTTTATTAAATGTCCTCTTTCTAAAAATGCATTCATGTGCATTGCAAAAATTCGACATCACAGGCACTTTAATGTTGACAGATTTTCACTGAATTGCTAAAAAAGCTGAAACAAACCTTAAATAGTTTTAAAAAAGCAGCTGAAATCAGCACATATAAACAAACTGAGCACACATTTGCTGAATTAAAGCAGTAAGTGTAAAATTTAAAAAGCAGCTGAAACCAACATTGTCACAAAAGGTGAATTTAGCTGGAAAACGCTCACATTAGCTAAAAGTAGCTAAAACAAAATAGATAAAAATGAGCTGAAAACAGCTGAAAGAAGCAAAATGCTTAAAATAGCAGAACAAATAAGATTATTAGATTAAACTAAAAGTGTAAAAACATATTACACAGATGGAGCCATTTTATTTCCACACAAAGCATTCTGGGTAAATGATGACGTGGATAGGTCCTCGATGCGAGGCTGCTAGCGAGCTATATCCACC
>NW_013952654.1:886681-887891 GCF_001266775.1 Austrofundulus limnaeus | reverse complement strand
CTGTTATGTTTAGTCCCATTTTCAAAGAGCCACATATGGCCCCAGAGCCACAGGTTGCAGACCCCTAGTGGAACTAATTTTTAGATTATTGCTGCCCACCACTGGTGGCAGCCCTAATTACCACTGCGCATGCGTGTCAAGGACAGAACGGCAGACGCAGCAGTGGAAGGTGCCGCAACAGTTTGGAGAGAAAAAACAAAGTTAGAAAAAAAAAAAACGACGCATCATCTATTAAATTATCAACGTTTTTCAATAGTCAACAATAATTGTGGCAGCCCTAAACGTCACCAGACTTTTTGTTACGTAAACTGTATTTTTTACCATTAAAGCAGTTTCAGCACTTATGAACTAACATTTCATTTTGTGTCACAGGATGGAAAAATGTCCTCTGGCTTTCAGAAGAAACGACCAATCATGAGCAAGGAGTTCATCAACCAGCACACAGTTGAGCACAACGGAAGATACATCTGCAAGTACTTCCTGGAGGGTCGCTGCATTAAGGTACGTGTTTTTAAGCTTCTTTTTAAAATGCTCATTTACCTGCTTTTCCCTTCCAAGTTCAAGGTTGTGTTTTCTCACAGGGAGAACAGTGCAAGTTTGAGCATGAACTCGTGGTACCGGATAAGAAAAAGGAACTTTGCAAGTTTTACCTTCAAGGATACTGCAGCAAAGGAGATCACTGCATTTACATGCATAATATCCTTCACCAAATGTTATTAAATGCATTTTTTAACGACATTACATAAATAACCTGAAACACACGCCTGTTTCTTTAACCTGTGTTTTGCACATGAATACCCATGCAAGTTCTTTCACACCGGAGCCAAATGTTATCAAGGAGACAACTGTAAATTCTCTCACGATGCTTTGACGGATGTGACCAAAGAGCTGCTTGAAAAGGTAAGAGAGAAACTCAGGAGGGTTCAGTTTTGTGTTTGCCCCAATAGTACGGGATGAATCTTGTGCCAGCAGGAACTGAATTTGAATTGCTCAAATTGAATCTGTATGTGCATAATTTGAATTTGAATGCATTGGTTTGAAAATGAGTTTCACTAAAGTGAAACTGAATTTAATGGTTTGAAACTGAATTTTAAGTTTTTTATCTGAATTAATTTGCTTGAACTCGGTACCACGAGTTCATGCTCTCCTTGGGCTGCTACCTTATCGTGGTGGAGGGGTTTGAGTGTCCCAATGATCCTAGGAGCTATGC
>NW_013952654.1:885291-886088 GCF_001266775.1 Austrofundulus limnaeus | reverse complement strand
ACTTTGTATATAGTAAAATTTGTATACATTATACTTTGTATACAGTAAACTTTGTATACAGTAAACTTTGTATACAGTAAACTTTGTATACATAATACTTTGTATATAGTAAAATTTGTATACATTATACTTTGTATACAGTAAACTTTGTATACAGTAAACTTTGTATACAGTAAACTTTGTGTACAGTAAACTTTGTATACATTATACTTTGTATATAGTAAACTTTGTATACAGTAAACTTTGTATACATTATACTTTGTATATAGTAAACTTTGTATACATTAAACTTTGTATACAGTAAACTTTGTATACAATAAACTTTGTTTACAGTAAACTTTGTATACAGTAAACTTTGTATACAATAAACTTTGTATACAATAAACTTTGTTTACAGTAAACTTTGTATACAATAAACTTTGTTTACAGTAAACTTTGTTTACAGTAAACTTTGTATACAGTAAACTTTATACAATAAACTTTGTATACATTAAACTTTGTATACAGTAAACTTTGTATACAGTAAACTTTGTATACAGTAAACTTTATACAATAAACTTTGTATACAGTAAACTTTGTTTACAGTAAACTTTATACAATAAACTTTGTATACAATGAACTTTGTATACAATGAACTTTGTATACAATACTTTATACAATAAACTTTGTATACGATGAACTTTGTATACAATAAACTTTGTATACAGTAAACTTTGTATACAGTAAACTTTGTATACAATAAACTTTGTTTACAGTAAACTTTGTATACAGTAAACTTTGTATACAATAAACTTTGT
>NW_013952654.1:883948-884291 GCF_001266775.1 Austrofundulus limnaeus | reverse complement strand
TATACAGTAAACTTTGTATACAGTAAACTTTGTATACAATAAACTTTGTATACAGTAAACTTTGTATACAGTAAACTTTGTATACAGTAAACTTTGTATATAGTAAACTTCGTATACAGTAAACTTTGTATACAGTAAACTTTGTATACAGTAAACTTTGTATACAATAAACTTTATACAATAAACTTTGTTTACAGTAAACTTTGTATACATTATACTTTGTATATAGTAAACTTTTTATACAGTAAACTTTGTATACATTATACTTTGTATACATTATACTTTGTATATAGTAAACTTTGTATACAGTAAACTTTGTATACATTATACTTTGTATACAGTA
>NW_013952654.1:881299-882907 GCF_001266775.1 Austrofundulus limnaeus | reverse complement strand
CTTTGTATACAGTAAACTTTGTATACAGTAAACTTTGTATACAGTAAACTTTGTATACAGTAAACTTTGTATACATAATACTTTGTATATAGTAAACTTTGTATACATTATACTTTGTATACAGTAAACTTTGTATACAGTAAACTTTGTATACAGTAAACTTTGTATATAGTAAACTTTGTATACATTATACTTTGTATACAGTAAACTTTGTATACAGTAAACTTTGTATACATTATACTTTGTATATAGTAAACTTTGTATACAGTAAACTCTGTATATGGTAAACTTTGTATACAGTAAACTTTGTATACAGTAAATTTTGTATACAGTAAACTTTGTATACAGTAAACTTTGTATACAGTAAACTCTGTATACGGTAAACTTTGTATACAGTAAACTTTGTATACAGTAAACTTTGTATACAGTAAACTCTGTATACGGTAAACTTTGTATACAGTAAACTCGGTATACAATAAACTCGGTATACAGTAAACTTTGTATACAGTAAACTTTGTATACAGTAAACTTTGTATACAATAAACTTTACATACAGTAAACTGTATACAGTAAACTCTGTATACAGTAAACTTTGTATACAATAAACTTTGTATACAGTAAAGTTTGTATACAGTAAACTTTGTATACAGTAAACTTTGTATACAGTAAACTCTGCATACAGTAAACTTTGTATACAGTAAAGTTTGTATACAGTAAAGTTTATATACAGTAAACTTTGTATACAATAAACTTTGTACAGTAAACTTTGTATACAGTGAAGTTTGTATACAGTAAAGTCTGTATACAGTAAAGTTTGTATACAGTAAAGTTTGTATACAGTAAAGTTTGTATACAGTAAAGTCTGTATACAGTAAAGTCTGTATATTCAGTAAAGTTTGCATACAGTAAAGTTTGCATACAGTAAAGTCTGTATACAGTAAAGTCTGTATACAGTAAAGTTTGTATACAGTAAAGTCTGTATACAGTAAACTTTGTATACAGTAAAGTTTGTATACAGTAAAGTTTGTATACAGTAAACTGTGTACAGTAAACTTTGTATACAATAAACTTTGTATACAGTAAACTTTGTATACAGTAAAGTTTGTATACAGTAAACTTTGTTTACAGTAATTTTTGTATACAGTAAAGTTTGTATACAGTAAACTCTGTATACAGTAAAGTTTGTATACAGTAAAGTTTGTATTCAGTAAAGTTTTTATACAGTAAACTGTATACAGTAAAGTTTGTATACAGTAAACTTTGTATACAGTAAGCTGTGTACAGTAAAGTTTGTATACAGTAAAGTTTGTATACAGTAAACTGTGTACAGTAAAGTTTGTATACAGTAAACTTTGTATACAGTAAACTGTGTACAGTAAAGTTTGTATACAGTAAAGTTTGTATACAGTAAAGTTTGTATACAGTAAAGTTTGTATACAGTAAACTTTGTATACAGTAAACTGTGTACAGTAAAGTTTGTATACAGTAAAGTTTGTATTCAGTAAAGTTTTTATACAGTAAACTGTATACAGTAAAGTTTGTATACAGTAAACTTTGTATACAGTAAAGTTTTTATACAGTAAACTGTGTATACAGTAAACTTTGTAT
>NW_013952654.1:879686-880299 GCF_001266775.1 Austrofundulus limnaeus | reverse complement strand
CATATATACAGTATATGCCATTAGCTACAGAGCTAATTTACTGAGCATCACCGTCACATTTGATCCTTTTAATTCAGATGTGCAGAAATTAGAAGCTAATACAAAATATAAATGTATTATTTATTATTTAAACACATTGTAGATTTTTAGACTTTGTTTTAGTCCCAACTGTTCATCAAAATGCGCTGCATCAGTAATGAAATGAAGCTGTCCTAAACTTGTAGCAGAACATAGAAACAACATATTAAGGCCAACATGTGGCAGCAGTCAGAGATCCCTTCGAGATTCTAGTTTCTGGGTTTTCAGTCTGTTTCCCTACGTGAACGTATAGTTTACAGGTCGCGCACACATGGAAACAGATGCATCACGCCCGCCACGACATGTATCCGTCTCAGCGTAACCGTGTAATCCTGCAGGATTTACATTCTAGGAGTGTTTCCAGTGCCGGGACTCCTCTGTCAGCAGCAGTCGGATTTACCCCAACGCATTTACAACGGAAACAAAAACATGACCTTGGGACTTCAGGGCAGTATATGCAGGAGGTCGTCTTTGTGTGTGTGTGTGTGTGTGTGTGTGTGTGTGTGTGTGTGTGTGTGTGTGTGTGTGTGTGTGT
>NW_013952654.1:876604-879603 GCF_001266775.1 Austrofundulus limnaeus | reverse complement strand
CAGTAAAGTTTGTGTACAGTAAAGTTTGTGTACAGTAAAGTTTGTGTACAGTAAAGTTTGTGTACAGTAAAGTTTGTGTACAGTAAAGTTTGTGTACAGTAAAGTTTGTATACAGTAAATTTTGTATACAGTAAAGTTTGTATATGGGTGTTGGTTCATCATGATGGCAGCAGCAGGTCTTAAAGTGTTGTTCAGGTCGTCAGTTAAATATTTCTGTAATATTACGTATATATTACGTATCACATGATTAGTAAAGCAGTTGAATTGTTTCTTCCCTACTCGTGTCACTTTCTTCAGTTTCTTCATCATCTTCATCATCCTGTTTTTTCTGCAGGTCACGACGACACTTCCTCTTTTTGTGTTAAACATTTAAAAATGCAGGGATGTTAGTTTGAGCAGTCATCCCTCCTGTAATTACGCTGATTTATAAACTGGTTTAAAGAAGTCCAGTTTGAGCGTCACAGATCCAGTAACGTAGGGGAGCACCGTCTGAGGCCGCGGCGTCTCCTGTCCCCGCTGTGAGACAGGCTTTCAGGGCAGTCCTCTGTGGACGCTCACATCCGGCCCGCTCTCACCGCTGGACGCAGTTTTCAGGACGCGCAGTGACTCAGACATGATGCATCAGGACTTTGATGTCCCCAAACTGCAGACCTCTCGTCTTGTTGATGTCCCACCTGGTGCTTTGCTCAGAGGACACGACAGAGCGTCTTTCCTGGTGGCTGAGATTCAGCTTCTCTTTCAGCCTTTTGTTCTTTTCAGATACTGTTTTCTCCAATGTATCTTTAAACTAGACCTTAGCTTCTTTTTTATTCTTTCTATCCTTTGAACTTTTTGGCTAGCTTTTATTTTTAGCCTTTGGCTAGCCTTTTCCTACTTTTAGCTTCTCTTTCAGTGTATTTTTTTCAGATGCCGTTTTGTCAAATTTATCTTTCAGCTAGCATTTTGCTCAAAATAGCTTATTTCCATCCTTTGCTTTGTTAGCTAGCCTTTTATTATTTTAGCCATTAGTTAGCCTTTTGCTACTTCCACCTTCTGTCTAGCCATTGATTTATTTTAGCTAGCTTTTTGTTGTGTTTAACTGTTTGAAACTTCTAGCTTTTACTAGCTGGATTTTTATCCTTTTTTGCCAGTCTGTTGTAGCTTTTTGCTAAATTTTTGCTACTTTTAGCAAACCTTTGATTTATTTAGCTAGCTTTTTCATGTTTAACCTTTAGCTGTTTGCAACTTCTAGCTTCTAGCTGGCTTTTTATCCTTTTTTGCCAGTCTTTTGTAGCTTTTTGCTAAATTTTTGCTACTTTTAGCAAACCTTTGATTTATTTAGCTAGTTATATTAAATTTAACCTTTAACTGTTTGCAGCTTCTAGCTGGCTTTTTATCCTTTTTTGCCAGTATTTTGTAGCATTTTTCTAAATCTTTGCTTTTTTTTTAGCAAACCTTTGATTTATTTAGCTAGTTTTATTAAATTTAACCTTTAGCTGTTTGCAACTTCTAGCTTCTAGCTGGCTTTTTATCCTTTTTTGCCAGTCTTTTGTAGCTTTTTGCTAAATTTTTGCTACTTTTAGCAAACCTTTGATTTATTTAGCTAGCTTTTTCATGTTTAACCTTTAGCTGTTTGCAACTTCTAGCTAGCTTACTTCCCTATTTTACCAGTTTTTGTTAGCTTTTTGCTAAATTTTTGCTACTTTTACCAAACCTTTGATTTATTTAGATAGCTTTTTTAAATTTAACCTTTAGCTGTTTGCAACTTCTAGCTTCTAGCTGGCTTTTTATCCTTTTTTGCCAGTCTTTTGTAGCTTTTTGCTAAATTTTTGCTACTTTTAGCAAACCTTTGATGTATTTAGCTAGCTTTTTCATGTTTAACCTTTAGCTGTTTGCAACTTCTAGCTTCTAGCTGGTTTACTTCCCTATTTTACCAGTCTTTTGTAGCTTTTTGCTAAATTTTTGCTACTGTTACCAAACCTTTGATTTATTTAGCTAGCTTTATTAAATTTAACCTTTAGCTGTTTGAAACTTCTAGCTTCTAGCTGGCTTTTTATCCTTTTTTGCCAGTCTTTTGTAGCTTTTTGCTAAATTTTTGTTACTTTTATCAAAACTTTGATTAGGAATGTGCGATATGGCAAAAAATTCATATCAGGTAGGGTTGGGCAATATTGGCAAAAAAATTAATCCCGATTAATTGTGGTATTTAGCCGATAACGATTAATTTGACGATTAATCCCGTGGAGTCTCTGGACATCCTTATGTCCTAGTCACATTACCAGTTTAGTGGGAAAGATTTGCTCTTCATATAAATCTATTCTAAATTGTGTCAAAATTACAGACTTCACGCTTCAAATTTTAAATTGTGTTGATAAATAAATTGCAGAACTTTTTTTATGTTCGTCATATTTGAAGCCTGTTGGCATTAATCATATTAATTGTCAAGTGCCAAAAAATAATCGATTAATGTTTTTCTGACGATTAATTGCACACGATACGATTATGCCCAACCCTAATATCAGGATACACATTATGATGGGTAGTGGTAACGATATGTAAGAAATACGTGTTTTAATATCGGCTGAAATCAGATGAAACCACAAGTGTTAAATAAAGTGATCTGTGATATGAAATAAAGTCATACAACACCAGAATTCTGGAGCGAGTGAGGTTTATTTTGCCACCGGCTGACAAGTCAAAACTACACTGAAAGAAAAACAGGAAGTTCCCGTTTTAATACAGCACACGATTCCTCAATGCCTGAGCTCGCCCTCTGCTGGCCTACGGCTGAATCACTGGCATTCAGACAAAGACCTCACACTAATGTTACCACAGCTTTTTAATTATGTGTTGTTATATAATTCGGACATGTAACTACTCTATTTCAATTAACACATAATAGATTAAACATTATAAAAGTATTGTAAAAAGAAACCCCTAATACTCTGGTGTTGTTTATAATATCAGTAATAATCTATAATAACTATAAATTTCTTCAGATATATATCACGATATAAAAC
>NW_013952654.1:871543-875604 GCF_001266775.1 Austrofundulus limnaeus | reverse complement strand
TCTACACACTTTGCAGATTACTTCTTCTGCACTCCATCTGTTTAATCTGTGCGCGCTCTGTCGGGGTGACAATCATCATGTTTATGCTTTACCTTTTTTTTTTTTTTGGAAAGAGTCTGACTGTCGCCCTTTCCCACAGTGCTTCCCCGCTGTACAAGGAGACAGTAAAGGCTGAGTTTTATAGTCGCGCTTTGGAACGCTCGCGCGCATTCGGCCGTGCGGCGTCGCGCTATGACCACAGGAGAAACGAGGTCCAGACTCAGAGAGCTTTTGTGCGTCCTGCTGGAGCACTGACTTCACCTGCACTGACTGTGGCCTCGCTGCGTCACCATGTGCCGCGGCGCACGCTCCTCCCGCTGCAGGTGCGCCGTCACGTAAACATATAAACCAGGTCCAGATAAGTTATGTTTTTTTCCCCTCTTCATTTGCGCTCTCAGCCTCGCTGCTTCCTGCTTCCTCTGTTTTGACTCCAGCCGTTATGTCATCAAAAAGAATTGCGCGGTTGGCTGGTAGACTACAGATCTCTATCATAGGACAAATTTATATCATTTCTACCGTATATCGTTTATATCGCGCATTCCTACCTTTGATTTATTTCTTTTATGTTTGACCATTAGCTGTTTGCAACTTCTAGCTTCTAGCTGGATTTTTATCCTTTTTTGCCCATCTTAATTTGTAGCTTTTGGCTAACCTTTGCAACTTTTAACAGTTTTTTACTAGCTATTTGGTATGTTTAATTGTTAGCTAACTGGTTGCGACTTCTAGCTCTTAGCTGGGTTTTTATCCTTTTTGCCAGCTTTAGCTTTTTGCTAACCTATTGCTTGACATTTAGCAAACCTTTGATTGTTTTAGCTAGCTATTTTCTCCTTTTTAGCTGCTAATTAGCTTCTTGTTCCATTAGTTGGCTGTCAAATCAAGCCCACATCACCACCCCTCCACCTCCGTGCTTGACAGTTGAGGTGTTGGTGCTGCATCACGCTGAGGGTGCAGCTGTTTTCTGACGTCCTCATTTGAGTCTGAGACGTTTTTCTTTAGGAAATCCTGCGACACGTTCTCTTTTAGAGCGGTTTCAGGGCTCGAATGCTTCTCGTTTTATTTTTTGTGCACTTTAGAGTGAAAACTCGGTATCTGAGAGAGGATGCAACTGAAGTGAAGTAAATAAAACACTTTATATTAAACTGAATGGTTGAAAACACACGTTCTGAGTGTAAATGTGTGTTTAGAGGCCGTGCTTTGTGTTTGTCTCTGTTTAACCCTTCGACTGAGCAGCTCAGGAGCAGGGTGGGGGTGGGTGGGGGTGGTAAGTCATTGGTTGCAGAGAGGTGACTGACATGCTGCACAGCCGAGCCCCCGATTGGTTGCAGAAACCTCCTGATCCCGTCTCCACCAGTCCTCGTCAGTCAGGTGACGCGCCTGTAAAAAAGAAAGAAAAAAAAAAAGAAATCAACGTTATCAATCTGTCTCCTCCATCAGCAGGAGCTGCCTTTAATGGCAAACTGAATTTTATGTTGTTGGATTTCCTCCCCCTCCACCTCTCTTTTGGTAAAACAGCAGAGGTGATTTTCAGCTGCTGCAGCTCGGCGCCGCTTTACTGCAAATAAGGTTTTATAACGAGGTTGTTTGCAGATCCTCCTGCTTGTCAGAAAAAATAAACAGATTATTTGCTGGTTTGAGGCTTTAAAGCCCTGGAGACGCATCACCTTCACTGTGACTCGTGTTTTATTTTTGTCATTCTAATCAAAGCAAATAAAGCAACATTTTAAAAAAATGTAGAAGTTTTGTTGGGATAAAACAGAAAATCTCGGGTTGATTTGGACTCATCTCGGCGTTCTGCAGAATTTTTGACGTCTTTGTGTAACAGGAAGCTTTGGTCGGTGTTGGTTTTTGCTCTTTAGTTAAACACAAACGGAGTGAATAAGTATCACAACGGGAGGAGAAACAGGAAGTTCAGCTTGTCCTGAATCCTGCATCCGTTTTATTTTCATCCTTGTACAGAAAATTTATTGATTCTGACTAGGGGTGTAAGAAAATATCGATACACTGAAATATCGCGATATTTCATTTCCCGATACTGTATCGATATTCTAAAGCCCTGTATCGATTTTTTTATTAAGGTTTAAAATGTCAACTTTCCTGCCAGCCGTTCATTTTTATGTTGTAGTTCAGCCTCTGAGCACTAGTTGGCAGCAGTGAGCCCGCCATTCGGCTCCTCTACCTCTTGAGCGCCAGAGAGTAAGAGAGCATTAGCATTGTGAGTAAACATTAGCTTCACGCTCCGATAGCTGAATCTGAGCAGAAAAGACCGACACCCTCTGCCTTCTAAGCTGAGGTAAGGTTAYAAACAGTTACTTATTTGTCAGAATGTCTGTATTTTAAGACAAATTAAGTGTCTTGTGCGCTCGTTTCTCCAACGGTAGTCAGCCGTCACGTTACGCATATAGCGCATGCGTCTATCACCTCGAGCGAGCTCGGCACTCCCCCCGTGACATGAAACTCTGTCTACGGCATATGCCGCGCAGCCCTAATGATGGCAGTGTCTGACCTTCTCCAGCACATCCCAAAGATTCTCAGTGGAGTGGACTCATGCTCCCTGAACCACTCTTTCAAAATAAGAGCCCCATGAATCCTGGCGTTGTCATCTTGGAACATGGTCGTGCCATTAGGGAAACAACAATCATTGATGGAATAACCTGGTCATTCAGTGTATTCAGGTAGTCCGCTGACCTCATCCTTCGAGCACCTGAACCTGGACCTGACCAAAGTAGAAACCCCACATCATAGAACTGAGTTAGATCCAGGTCGACGCTTGTTGTTTTGGAAGAGAAGACTTAGTTTTTCTTCGCCAGTGAACGTAAACATCGTAACGAGCAACTCGGCCTCTGAACAAACCTTTTAAAACTCTTAGAAAGTCACCCTTTTTTACGTACGTTTACAACAGATTTGCTTTTTATTTTTTGTTAACCTGATTTGAAGTGATCCCTACAGCTAACTTGGCAAACAATGTTTTCTAACTGGGTTTTTTTAAAGGTATTGCATTCAAATTTGRTGTGGTAGTAGCTGAGAGTCGTTCCCTGCTTGGCTCTTAACAGGTTCCTGTTCTTCTACCTCATTTATGTTGCAGTCRTTTAAAAAAACAACTCAGTGCAGATGAAGTAAAGTCAGAGTTTTTACAGACCGTTACTTCTGGAGCTGACATCAGAAGGGATATTTCACATTCCTTCGGTATTCCCCACCAGTAAAAATCAAATTATCGTGTTTTGTTGAGGAAAAAATAAAAAAATAAATCAGACGTTTTCAGTTATGAGGAGATGGAATCTGTCAGCGGAGACTGAAAAATTACAATCAGCTCCAAGGAAAATTCACGAAACGAATAAATGTTGTGGATTTTGCCAACATTTTTCTTTTACTGCACTGGAAAAAAAACAACACTTATTTAAGGAATGAAGACGTTAACATTCCTGGTTTCTGGCAGAACAGTTTGAGTGATTTTAAATGATTTAGTTTTATCTTTATGATTAGTTCTCTTCATTTAGTTTTTTTTTATCTGCGTTAAACCTAATTGGTCCCCTGAGATAACGGTGGACGTGATTCACAAATATGCGACACGCCTGTCTGATATTCATTAGACGGTTTTTTCCAACCCTGCCGTCCAACTTGTTAGTCATCCCACCGAGATCAGACCCGGCGAGGGTGGGGGGACTGGTGAGAGCCGAGGCGGTTTAAGGGTTTGAGTGAGACGAGCCGGAGGTCGTTTGAGGATTTATCATCCGACGTGTTCRGAGTGATTCATAACAGAATCACATCAGAAGGTGGAGAAGACTTTAGAGAGGAGCTGAAACTGAAACACAAAGATGGTACAGATATCGAAACCAAGACCACCCAATCCTCACAGACACTCTCCGACTCTTCCTGGTGGATCCTAAAGTTCCCAGGCCAGAGGGGATCTCCAAAGCATCATGCGTCTTACGTGTGCTTTGAGACTTTAATCGATAATGTCCTGATGTATCTCAGTAATCCAGGTAGAAAAAATCAAAAAGAAAAAAATCAGTAGGTCCTCTGGA
>NW_013952654.1:869249-870543 GCF_001266775.1 Austrofundulus limnaeus | reverse complement strand
ATCGCAATATATCGCAAAATATCGCCTTCCTTATAGTATCGCAATATATCGGGATATATCGTATCGTGACCCCTCTGTTATCATATGTATCGTATCGCCAAATTCTTGCCAATACACAGCCCTAGTAGATTTGTATAATGCGTTATGCAGTACAAAACATGTATGTAAAACGTGTTTTCCATAAATTATTGTGCTTACGAGGTAGTAAACTAGTCTGAAATGTTTAATAAAGCACCTTTAGATGTAATATATACATGAACAGATTTGGCTCACTATTTGGCAAGAAACTGGACAATTTTGTCTGTTTCCTGTCCTTAATTAATGAATAATGAAAACTTATTAAGGATTTATAAAGTGTTTACAGATGAATTAGTAACCTACCTATAAACTATTTACGAGCCATCTGTAAGGGGAGCCTTATTGTCTGATATTAAACAGTTTGYATTGTTTAATCCTACAACTAGAACRGAGTGTTGTTTTTGTTTTGAAAAAGAAGCTTGATAAAATAAAAAAATCTTCAAAAACAGATGAGAGAGTCGGTCCTAAAGAAGTCTGAGAACCGCCTGAATGTGTGGAACCGAAAACGGGTGACGTCTCTTCCGTCTCGCCTCGGTGCTCCAGCAGGTCTATGTTTAGACAGGATAGARTTCTCCCCGGCCGACATGGATAAAGCTCCGGCTCGGCTCTGCCTGGTGAATGTGCCCCCCCCACCCCCGCAAGTGGCAGTTAGTCAGCTGATTTGGGCGGCTGAGGGGATTTGGTGTTCCACGTAGGCTATTTAAAAGGCGCTCCCCTCTCCGTTTCCTCCTYGTCTTTTTCCACTCTTTCACTATCTCAAGCGCAGCTTCACTTCATGACATTCCCTTCACGCATTACCCCGTGCAATCCCTTTACCCCCCACCCCCACCTTCTGGTGTTATTCCTTCTGCTGCAGCTGTGTGTTTGTCTCTTTAAATTTGGGCTTTGTAAGACGTAGGAAGTTGATAATTTAGCACAATACCTGTCTGAGTATTTTCTGTTTGTGTGACTCTAAGGCAGGGGTTCCCAAAGTTGGGCTTTAGCCATAAACTGTATCTCTCTTTAGCAACACCTATGGTCCTGGGGTGAAACTACAGCACCATTGGCACAAACAGCAACAAACACTAAAATTGTGCTTCACGCTAATTTTTTAAATGAACTAATATTCAAGAAAAGAAAAGTTAGGTTTTATGTTTTTGTTAATTTCTCTAAGTTACTAAAAGTAAAAGTGCTAGCTTGGAGCTAAGCCTAATAATACTAGCTTCAGTGCTAACAC
>NW_013952654.1:860711-864716 GCF_001266775.1 Austrofundulus limnaeus | reverse complement strand
CGTGATGACTCATAACTTTACTCAGACATGAGACCTGTAGAGGAGGATTTTATGTGGAGCTCGATGTTAACGGTACATAAAAAGTTCAAAATCTCTGACTTTTCTGACTCAGATCTTGAAAATACCAACCTCGATCGGATCAGCTCTTCTTCTGATGCGCTTCCWGCTGTCCGGGTGTTTTTATTTTCTATTTAGCGACACCTACCGTGCAGGAGGAAAACTGCAGTGGCGTCGGCACAAACCGCAACAAACAATAAAAGTGTGCTTCGCTCAGATTTCTTAAATCAACTAAYATTCCAGAAAAGGAAAGTTAGTTTTTATGTTTTATTGTTAATTTTGCAGCTGAGTTACTGGAAAAGTTTTATTAATTTTGTGCTGCAAGTGTGGTATGAAAAGGCTAGCTAGAAGCTAAAAATAGCGAAACAATAGTTGGAAAGTTAGCAACAGGCTAATTAAAAACTAAAAGTAGAAAAAGGCTAACTTAAGCCATAAAAAAAGCAAAAACACACAAAGTCTTAAAAGGCTAGCTAGAATCTAAAGTGGCAAACAGCTGGTTAAAAACCAAAGTAGGGAACACAGTAGCTAAAATCAAATAGTGGTGAAGTGCTCGCTAAACTACAAAATCAACAAGTTAGCATAAAGCTGCATGTATCAAAGTTGTATCTAATATCCAAATGTAGCAAATCTATAAATAGCAAAAGGCTAACTAAAAGCCCAAGTAGCAAAAGAGCCATGCAAAACTATTCAAAAATTAAAAGCTAACATAGCTATAAACAGCAATGAAGTTTGAAGTTGTAAATATTAAATTCCTAACAGAAGGCTAAAGACTTAAAGTAGCAAAAGGCTAWYTTAAAGCTAAAATAGCTAAGGGCTCTTTTAATGCTAAAGTAGAAAATCAGAAGCTAACATTAAGAAAGAAGCTAGAGGTTTTAAGAGCTAAACTGCGAACAGCTTGCTAAAAACTTAAAAAGCAAAAGGCTAGTTAAAGGCAAAAAAGAGGCCAAGAAGTCACCTAAAATATTGAAAAGCTAGCTGGATGTTAAAGTGATTGTAAGTCAAGAGTAGCAAAAGGCTAGCTAAAGGCTCAGTGTACCAAAATTCTAACAAAGTATCAAAAGACAAGCTAAAACTAAATGGTGTCAAAAAGCCACCGAAAGTTTTTTAAARGCTAGCTAAAAGCTAAGGTAWCAAAACTATAGCAGRAATTACAAAAAGCCATCCAAACATCTAAAAATTAATTAGAAGCTAAAGTAGCAAATGGCTAGCTAAATGTTTAAGTATAAAATCAGTAGCTAAATGTAGCAGAGAGCTAGATAAGATTTAAAGTAACAAATGGATCATTTAAAGCTAAATTAGCAAATCTGTAGCTAAACGTAGCAAAAGTAGCAAAAAGGCATGCAAAAATAGTAAGAAGCTAAAGTAGCAAATGGCTAATTAAAGCTAAAATAGACGAACTGTAGCTAAAAGTGGCAGCAGGCAGAAGTAAACTAAATGTTTAGGTGAGAGGCTGAAACGTTACGCAGAGCTGCAGAGTTGGACGCTACGCTCACAGAGTTCTGTTTACGTTTTTTTAAATAAGAAAAGCAAGTGTCTGGACCTCCAGCTGTGAANCAGAGCTGCAGAGTTGGACGCTACGCTCACAGAGTTCTGTTTACGTTTTTTTAAATAAGAAAAGCAAGTGTCTGGACCTCCAGCTGTGAAAAGCTAAAATAGACGAACTGTAGCTAAAAGTGGCAGCAGGCAGAAGGTTTAGGTGAGAGGCTGAAACATTACGCAGAGCTGCAGAGTTGGACGCTACGCTCACAGAGTTCTGTTTACGTTTTTTTAAATAAGAAAAGCAAGTGTCTGGACCTCCAGCTGTGAAAAGCTGATCCAGGTCCGGTTTTAGGAATGTGGATTTAGGATTGCGTGGATATTTGAGCAGCATAGGTATTTATTGCAGGTATGTGAAGAAGGAAATTGGCTGTTTGCAGTCTGGGAATTTTGTCTGTTTAATCGGAGTTTATTTAGTCCTGACATGAATCAGTGCAGTGACAGGATCATTTAATTAATAACATTTACTTCAACGTGACGCTAACATTTCTCTCTGAGGATTTTTAATATTAAATAAGATCACTTATTCAATCAGATCACAAATATACAGTATTTTACCAAAAAGACAAACTGTTTTAACCAGCAGCAGCAGCTATTAACATGTTTGTGTTTTGATGTAAACAACATAAACACACTAATGAAGCTTAGGTTTTCTATAAAATAAAAGTAGTAAATTAAATAGTAGTAATAAGTAGCAAAGTGCTAGATATAACCTAAAAAATTAAAGGGCTAACTTAAAGCTACATRTAAGAAAATTTATATGTTTAAGTAGCAAAAGAGTAGCTTAAAGTAGCTAACTATTACTTGGGAGTGCCGGGAAGTGGGAATTTCCCACCCACAAGTCACAAATTTAAACTGGAACCAGTGGGAATTTCCTGTAAGGAAGTGGGAGATGTCAGAATTCCAAATGGTAGCTGTAAGCTAAAGCTAAATTAACCGGAAGCTAAAAGTACCAAACAAAATGTTAAAAGTAACAAACCAAAAGCCAAAAGTAGCAAAGAAGCTAGAAATTTTAGAAGCTAATGTTGGCCAAAGACATACAGTAGCAAAAGACGAGCTAAAAGCTAATTGTACCAAAACTCTTAACTAAAATTAGCAAACGACCAGCTACAAGTAAAAAAGATGACAAAAGTCCTATAAAAGTATAATGAGGCTAACAAAAAACTAAAGTAACAAACAGCTAGCTTAAAGCCAAATAATGCAAAACAGTAGCTGAAATTTGAATAAGAGTAATGTGTCAAATAAAAGTACAAAAATGCTAGCTAAAAATAATCTAAAGACTAGTTTAAAGCTACATGTAGCAAAAGGTTAGCTAAAAGTAGCAAAGCAGTATTTCAAAGTAGCAAAAGTCTAGCTAAACGTAGTAAAGTGGTATCTAAAAGTAGCAAAAGGCTAGCTAAACGTAGCAAAGCAGTATCTAAAAGTAGCAAAAGGCTAGTTAAAAGCAACATAAACAAATAGCCTTGCAAAAATATAAGCTACAGTAGCAGATAGCCAGTTAAATGCTAAAGTAGCAAACAAAAAGCTAAAAGTAGAAAGACTAGAAGTTTCAGAAGCTAAAATGTAAACAGCTGGCTAAAAGCCAAAGTAAAGAAAACAGTGACTAAAACTGAACAGGAGTGAAAAGTCAATTCAAAACTAAAAGTAGCAAAATGCTAGCTAAAAACTAAAAAGAATATTAGGGCTAACTTAAAGCTACATGTAGCAAAATTCTACCTAAAATCTAAAAGTAGCAAAACAGTAGCTAAATGTAACAAATGGATAAATAAAAGTAACAAAAAAGCCACTTAAAAGTAGCCACAGGGTAGCTGTAAAACTGACGCAACAATTGACTGGTTAAAAGCTGAAATAGCGAAAATTGTAGCTAAAAGCTGTTAAAGTCTGCTATTAGTAGCCAAAGGTTAGCCATAAAATAAAAGTAGTAGCAAGTCAGCTAAGGTCAAAGCACAAGAAGTCTTTGTGTTTTTTAAGAAAACATTTGTAAAACAGATAAATAATGAAGTCTTAAGTAATAAAAATAGAACAAACATTAAAAATCATTGATTTGTGTCAAACAGCAGCTGTTTAATAAAACAAAGTGTTAAAATCTTTTCAGATCGAGGAAGTTTCTTGTGTTTTTTTTTTTTCACAGAGCAGTAAATGAATAACCGGATCAGCCTCCTTTTATTTCTCCTCCCGACTGTTTAACTGTCGGCTTGTCAGCGGCTGCCTCCGCCGCTCCTCGCCCCGCTGAGCCGACCGGCTGAATGAGCTCATTGTCGGCCTGAGGAGAGTGCAGGTGCGCCTCTTCTTTTTCACCTCCGACCCTCGGCCCTCGACCCCACAAAGCCCTTTGTGAACTCTATTTACTGGCGACTCCAATGAAGCTGCAGTCCATTACCAACATCCCCCCCCCCCCCCCCCCCCCCCCCC
>NW_013952654.1:853045-858386 GCF_001266775.1 Austrofundulus limnaeus | reverse complement strand
CCCCCACACACACACACACACGTTTTCTACTCCTCTCAAGAAACCAATTAGTGACAATACAAGTAGGTTAGACTCTCCATTCAGAGTGGGCATTGTTGAACACAATACCAGGAAGCATTGTGAGCTAACAATTAGTGGCGATGGGGCAGTGTAGAGTGTCACTGACATTGTTGGRAGCCGCACAAGGCCGGGTTTGTTCCCAAACAGGCAGTTGGACGGTGCCGCAGGAAGCGAGCCGAGGGGTTCCCAGGTGCTGAATTGAAGCCCCCGGCTCGTCCCAGTGTGTCCCGGTCGCACATGACGCTTATCAGCGTCGGGGCTCAGGATACAGGACCGCTTCCCCGGGAGGGCGTGATGTTTTCTTCGGCTGATGTTTATGTTAGCGGTAACCCTACCTGGATGGGATTGTGTGCGCGGGCATTCCTCCGCTCACCGCTGAATGAGCGTGCGAGTCGAGTTACCTGTTGTTGCGCTGTCATTCTTCTGCCCCCCACCCCCCACCCTGGTTGTTTGGGCTTTGTATGCAGATATGTGAGCGCTCGGGGAACGAAGGTGTCGGCTCGGGGGCGTTCCCTCGACCCATTTGGCCTCTGGGGTCAGGGCTCAGGGTCATTAGCTCGTGCTAACACAAACAGCCGACTGTTTGCCACTTTAAGCGCCGTTCCTCTGGGCTGGTGACTCGGTGCTGGAAGGTCATGACCAGGAGATCGAGGGTTCAGTCTGAATTGTTGTCCTGCACCCCTAAAACACACCCCCTATCACACACCCCCTAACACACCCCCTAACACACCCCCTAACACACCCCCTCTGAAAACATGACATCATGTAATGAGGGAGTAAAGACATCAGATTAAACCTTTTAAATGACGTTATGGGATATTGTCAGATTTTGTGAAATGTCACGCATTTAGGATGACTTTCAGCTGCTTCCATGCTGAAGTTTAGCTCAATATCTGTAAAAATGATTGCGTTATAACCAATTTTGTATTAGCTTGTGAGTTTAATATATATAATTTAAGTCAGAGTTTGTAGGGCACCTGTCAAACTTAAGGCCCGCAGGCCAAATGTGGCCTGTTGTGGCATTTTATGTGGCCCACAAAAGCTGCAAAGATGTATTAATGTCTTAAAATAAGCTGCTTTAAAGCCAGCATTGAGTATAAACTACATCTCCCAGTTCATGCTGATTACTTTACAATAAAATGACGGCATCCCACCACTAGGTGGCGCTGAACATGGTTCCAGGTGAAATCTGTTGTGTAAAATCTCCATTTTGCTAACAGCTCAGTTGTACTAGGAAGTGGGGATTTCCCACTTACCAGTCGTAAATTGGAACCAGTGTGAATTCCCTGTCAGAAAGTGGGAGAATTCAGAATTTCAAAAGGTATCTAGAAGCTAAAGTTGCAAATAGATTGTTAAAAGCTAAAGTAGCAAGCCAAAAGCAAAAAGTAGCTAACAAAAAGCCAGAAGTAGCAAATCGGCTAGAGGTTTTAGAAGCTAATGTGCAAACTGTTGGCTGAAGACATACAGTACCAAAAGGCTAGCTAAAATTCAGTGTAGCAAAACTCACTTGACTAAGCAAAAATAGCAAATGGCCAGCTACAAGCAAAAAAAGATGCCAAATGTTTTAAATGGCTAGCTAAAATCTAAAGTAGCAAACAGCTAACTATAAGCCAAAGTAAGCAAAGCAGTAGCTGAAATTGAATAGCAGTAAAAGTAAGCTAAAAGTACAAAAGTGTAGCTAAAACCCAAATAATCAAAAGTCTAGCTTAAAGCTATTTGTAGCAAAATTCTAGCTAAAAGTAGCAAAGTATTATCTAAGAGTAGCAATTACGCTAGCTAAAAGCAAAAGTAGCAAAAGGTCATGCAAATGTATCCAAAGGGTAGCTACAAGCTAAAGTAGCAAATATCTTGTTAAAAGTTCAAGTAGCAAACRCTAAAAAGTGTAAAGAAGCTTGAACTTTTAGAAGCTAAAATGCAGACAGCTAGCTTAGAACCTAAAGCAACAAAAGGCTAGCTGTAAAGTAAAAGTAGCAAAACAATTAGTAGCAAATGGCCAACTAAATGCCAAAAAAGCAAAAGGCTATGCAGAAGTATCCAAACCAGGATCTAAAAGCTAAAATAGCAAATAACCTGTTAAAAGCTAAAGTAGCAAAAAACCAAAAAAGTTAAAAGAATCAAACTAAAAGTTTTAGAAACTAAGATGCAAATAGCTAGCTGAAAGCTAAACTAAGGAAAACAGTGGCTAAAACTGAACTGCAGTAAATAGTCAGCTCAAACCTAAAAGTAGCAAAGTGCTAGCAAAAAAAAACTTAGGGCTAACTCAAAGCTATGTGTAGAAAAATTATACCTATAAAGTAGAAAACAACAGGTAAATAAAAGCAACAAAATGCCACACAAAAGAAAACATTGTAGAGATGCTCGGTTCTAAACGTTTTTCCTTTAAGAAGTTTTAGATTTCTGCAGATGCCTTCTGAGGAAGTAGGCGGAGCCATCCATCTGAAAACATCCAGAACCTTTTTTTCAAGTCATAAAGTTCTGTTTTTGGTTCTGAGCGTCGGTCGATTGGTTTCTGTAAAGATGCAGTTTGTTCTGATCCCATCCTAATTTCTGTGTTTGACTGAGGAAGTGAACATTGTTCATGAATTACAGCCACATGAGCACTCCTCGGTTGACCTCCTTCAACTCTTTGTTGTGGCGATCACCCCGGATGACCCGGGGCTCAGTTTGTGACGGGAAACCTACGGGACGGGGTGGACAGTGTAATTGTGTAACAATTCCACAATCAACGTTGAAAAAAAAACCCCACTCTTACCAGAGATTAATCTCACATAAACAGAACTTAAATGATATTTTTCAAAACCAGGTTCCCGTGAGGACAGCCTAAAACACAACGTCTTAAATCTGCCTTTAATTATATTTTTTTATTGTGCTTGTGTCATTTTGCACGTAGAATGTAAGTTTTTTTTGCGCAAACTTCAGGTCTTGTTTCCTGTTTTCGGTTTCTGTTTATCCGTGCATCAGCACTGCAGCGCCACTCACAGGCGAGGCGTACTTACTMCACCATTTTGGTTGGGTTTTGACAAGACTTTTCTAGAAACAGTTTGTTAAAAGCTCTATTTTCTCTCTGGGTTAGCAAGTAGTTCGGCTGTTTGTTGTTTTGTTTCTACTTCGGCCGACCCCGACTCTAAAATTTATTCAAACTTTGTTGTTTTTAAATTTGACCAAAAAATCAAGAGTGTAAAAATGGAGGCGCTCTAAATAAAATGTGAGGAATTGTGTCAGCTGATCTTAATCAGCAAAAGTGAATCACTGCATTTCATTAGTCATGCGACGCCATGAGAGCCAACACACACGCACACACACACACACACGCACACACACACAGACACACAATCCCCCCTCATTACGTGTATTGTGGGGATGCTGATGTAATGCAAGTTAATCTGTTGGCCCCTGCTTGGCTCTGTGGCCCAGTGGGGGCTCTTTGTCTGGGACATTACCCCAGCCCCGCCCCCTCGAGACAGGTTCATTAAGACTGACGTTGATACCCAAGTACCCAGACCTTTTGTGTGTGTGTGTGTGTGTGTGTGTGTGTCTGTCTTGTCAGTCAGTTGTAGCTGAAACAACGCAAAAACGTTTTTATCTTCACGTTGTGCCTGAACTCACGTACGCCAAACATTTTGACTGATGCGTGTGTGTGTGTGTGCGTGTGTGTGCGTGTTACATCAGACACACCAGCGAACGCGTGCCATGTCCGTGCACTATTAGCTCCGTGCACTGCAGCCATATTTCTCTTTCTTTCTGTTTTTAAGTTCAGCACATAAATCTAGGTGAGGTTGGGTAACGCCGCAGCGTTCCTGCCCGTACAGGTACACGTCTGTTCAGGTGTGGCAGGTGGAATAATGGGCTTCTTTTTTTTATTATTTAAAGTTACAGATGTAAAAACAAAACACCAAAACAGCATTTAATTGGAATTTTAGTCCTTAGTTGAGCAATAAAGTCTAGGGTTGCAGCTAACGATTATTTTAGTAATCGATAAATCTGTCGATTATTCTGATGATTAATCGAGAAATCGGATATTAAACAAATTCATGTTCTGCAGTAATTATTTAAGCTTATTTTATGAGAAACACAATTATTTAATATTGTGAAGGGGTAATGTACACCTGCTGATGACCCTGCTGCAGTCAAAGTAAAATTACACCAGTTGTATTAATTAATGCATTTAAACTCCACTTGTTTGTATTTATGTTTGTAAGGTTTGATGAGGCATTAATTAAAATCACTCTGTCGTTTAATCATTTTTAACATTCACAGAAAAATCTAAATGCTGTAAATTTATTGTTAAGGACTGGAAAACTGAATTTCTATTTTTTTTTGTTTTGTTAGAAATTTAATAAGTAAAATGGGTAATATAAACATTTGGGTGTTGCCGTTGAGTTTTGTAGAGTTCACTTGTTAATTGTAACAAAAATATTTTAAAACTGTTGTTAGGTTGGTGCAGGGCTCCCATTTAGGCAATAAAAAATTTAGACTGCTTAGCTATAAACAAATATGACAGTAGTAATGAAGGCTAAAATCATAAAAAGCAGCAGAAAATAATGAAACTATCTTCTATAAACACTTTTAAACTTGAAAATTTTCACTCCCATTTAAATGAAGATAAAATCATAACAAATAAACGTGTTTCAGCTCAAGCTGTYGATCTGTTGCTGTGCTTTTATTTTTACCTGATAAACTTACAGTAAGTCTTGTTTTTAATCATGATTAGTCAGCACAAATCACATAAGCCAAAATATACCTCCTCCTCGTACATCTGGAACATGACAGATTATCACAGWTTTAGGAAACCAAAGAGAACGTAAACAAATATCTGTTATTCGGTACATGCATCAGCTGTTTTTGTTCCTGTGCAGAAACATCGAGGATGTGCAGAGCGTTGCGCATTGTCGTCTTTTCTGTTTAGTTTTAAATGTTCCCGTACTTTTTTTTATAATTTGTCATTTTTCTGAGTGCTTTGTTTCGGCACTCTTCATCTTCTTCTAAAGCTAAAAATAGCGCATAGCAAGCATACATGCGTGACGCTTCGACAATGTAACCGTTAGCGGAAACGCTAACGTCGTAGCATTGTGTAACACAAATAACATTCCGGGCGGACGAAAGAACACTGATTATATATTATATATAAGTATTTCTTATGAAGCTTCGAGGCAGATAATTTGCCTCAAGTATTTTTTGTAATCGAATTACTCGAATTATTCGAGGAATCATTTCAGTCCTATCAGCTAGGAAATATTGATACACTGAAATAGCGCAATATTTCATTTCCTGATACTGTATC
>NW_013952654.1:841062-853016 GCF_001266775.1 Austrofundulus limnaeus | reverse complement strand
ACAAAATAAACACACTTATGGACAAATAAAAACAGTAATTATGCTGTTTTTATTTGTCCATAAGTGTGTTTATTTTGTTTTCCTCTAGAGTGTTTATATTTTATTGTAGTGCAGTGTGTTTTATCTTTTATTCTCTAATTATTTTACCTGAGTGGCTGCAGCTGTAATAACTGTCATTTCCCTCGGGGATAAAGAATTAAAATATTTTTTTCTCAAAGATTTTAATTTTAAAAACTCAGCATAACTTCTATAATATCTGATTAAATTTGGTTTGTTTTCATGCAATCAGAAGAACACAGTGAGAACTGCATTTCCTTCATTAAAAATCGATGCATCAAGAAAGGAAATATTGCGATATTTCAGCGTATCGAAATTTTCTTACACCCCTATTAAAAGTTGTGCGACCACTTAAAGTTACAAACGTAGCTCTTAAAGTAAGGAGATTAATGTTTTGTAATTTTTTTCTTTGTTGTAACAATGCTTCTTGGTAATAAATCATGTTTCATTGGAAAAGTTGTTAGTTTCCCTTTTAAATGGAGCCACATTTGGAAGGAACATGCATTTGTGGGTTGAGCTCCGGCTGCTGCTAATTAGATTTATTGCCAAGAAGCATTGTTACATCAAAGAAATAATCATCCAAACACTCATTTCCTTATTTTTTTGTGCAAAGTATAGTTGAAACGATAACAAGACCCTCGTTTTCCAGCGACCTTTGGCCTACAAATGTTTTAAAAACCATCTGAGCCTGGTTCTTTGGATTATTTTGAATCAATCAGGAAGTAGTAAAGAAACCAGTTCTGAAACATTGTTTCGGGGACGAGGTTCATCCAGGGAAGGCTCCAAGGTGTCGTCCACTCGCTACAAAAAGAAGAAGCCAAAAAACCAGATGAAACCACGTGCTTTAGCTGTTTTCTAACCGAACCTGACTCCTGATGCTAACTGTTGCTAACACCACACTGAACAACGTGATAGAATTCATATGTTTTGTCTGAAATGATGTTTTAGTTAAAAAGCTCAACATGAGATAGGAGTGGGATTATTTGTGTGTGGTTGTGTGTGTGGCCTTGTTTTTCCTACATTGTGGGGACAATTTTCCCAAAGAAGCAGCCTCGTGGGGACCGAATGTGCATCGAAATGCAAATTACAGGTGGGGGTGGGGTTTAGGTTTAGGACCAAGGTGTGAATTAAGTTTAGGTTAGTTTTATGGTAAATGGTCAGGGTTAGGATACAAACTCTAAAAAGACTTGAATGGAAGTCAATGCACGGTCCCCATGGGGTTCAAGAACAAATGTGTGTGTGTGTGTACTTGTTTTGACTACAAAGTGAGGACCATTTGCACCATAGTTAATTTCTAAATGAGGTCTTTGATGTAAAGTGAGGACCTCTTCAATGTCCTCACTTTTTTGCAGCTCTGCTGTGTTTTACTAGTTATGTTTAGAGGTGTGAGTTAAGTACTGGTTCAGGTTAGAGTTAACTATCGACCAGTAATGGTTAGTTTTACTAGTTAGGTTTAGAGGTGTGAGTTAAGTTCTGGTTCAGGCTAGAGTTAACTATAGACCAGTAATGGTTAGTTTTACTAGTTAGGTTTAGAGGTGTGAGTTAAGTTCTGGTTCAGGCTAGAGTTAACTATAGACCAGTAATGGTTAGTTTTACTAGTTAGGTTTAGAGGTGTGAGTTAAGTTCTGGTTCAGGCTAGAGTTAACTATAGACCAGTAATGGTTAGTTTTACTAGTTAGGTTTAGAGGTGTGAGTTAAGTTCTGGTTCAGGCTAGAGTTAACTATAGACCAGTAATGGTTAATTTTAGGGAAAATTTCTGGGTTAGACAAACAGTTACAAAAATGAATGGAGGTCAGTAAAAAGTCCTCAGTTTGATGCAAATACAAGGATGTGTGTGTGTGTGTGTGTGTATGTGTGTGTGCGTGCGCACACGCTGGCTTTAAATAGCTAACTCAAATAAAGGGAGAGCAGGCCGAGGGAAGGCCGAGGCATTCTCGAATGGAAGCAGTGAGCGACGCCAGAAACGTGATGGAGGAAAGCACCTTGTCACCAGGTGCTGGCATGACAGGAAGTGCAGCAGGAAGTACAAAAGTAGGGTCATCTGGGGGGAGGGGGGGCAGAAGATGGCGTCGGGTGACTCAGCAGACTCTGCCAGGGGGAAAGCGGAGCCTCTATCAACCCCAAGAATCTGTGCAGCCCTGAAAAGACGACACGACTCCCCCTCTGAAACGAGCTTTTTCTCATCCGCTCACTTCTTCTTCTTCTTCTTCTTCTTCTTCTTCTTTTACACACTGTGTTAAATTTCTATTCTTTCTCATCCCTTTTACCTTTTGACGGCCTTCTTTGTGTGCAGGCTGTGGGAAAGTTTCCCGTAATGGTGAGGTCATCCGCCACCGAAAGCCACCCCCCACCCCTCATGAACACACACACACACACACACACACACACACACACACACACACACACACACACACCATCACTGCACCCCTCACCCTCTACTCTGCCCCCCTCTCGCTCCACCAACCCCCTCAGGCCCGGCAGGACGGCAGTGTCCCCACATCTCTGCCACACTTTTTTCACACACCTGAGCCTCACCTGGAGGTGCATCAGGTGTTCACACCACCTCCTCGTCTCCTGACACGTGCACTCCACGTGCACACAAACACATTCTGACAAATCTGCTCTGAAACCAAACAGCAATTTGCCCTGAAACCTCCCAAAGTTTCCACTCAGAGTACAAAACTGTCTCTTTACTGCCACCTATTGGCAAAACATGCAAACTACATCACATGTAACAATAAAACGTTCAGCTTGAGTGATGTAAAAATCATGATTTAAAGATTTGAAATTAATTTTACGACTTTTAAAAACAAACCAAGTGCTAAATCGGAGAGAAAAAGAATAAAACTACGACTACTTCCTGTGAAAATGCCAGTGTGAGTGCTTATTGTGRAAACCTTTAAGTGAAAGCTGGAGCTGAAAATGTTTAATAGCAAAACAGCTGATGCAAGTTCATCTTGAAAAGTTTCACTTTGCAGAAAAATAGCTGAAAAGGCAGAAAAAAAATCTAATGTTAGCTTAAAAGCAAGCTAAAGGTAGTAGGTCTAATGAGCAGAAAGAAGGCATGAAAGTACAAAAAAGTGACAATTTGTTGTAAAATAGCTAAAACAGCCAAAATGTAGCTGGAATTTCCAAAATTAGCATAAGGAAGCATAAAGAGTACAAGTTTGAATGAAGCAGAGAGACGCTGAAATACTCGCATAAAAGTGAAATTAGCTTAATAAAGCTAGTTTAAGCTAATAACAGCTGAACATTAGCTAAACTTGCAGAAAGCAAMTGTAAGAAGCAGCATAGAAAGATCAAATTGGCAGAAAGAAACTAAAAAGTAGAAAATAGCAGAAAGAAGCTAAAATTAGCATCAAACAAGCTAAAGGTAGCAGGCACAAGTTAAAATTAGCACCCAGGTGGTAAAAGAGGTATAAAAATGTCAAGTTAGTAGAAAAAATAAATAAAAGTACAAAACAGTGATCATTTGATGTAAAATTGCTAAAACAGCCAAAATGTGCAGTAAAACAGCTAAAATGTATCTGGAAATTCTTAAATTAGCATAAGGAAGCATAACGAGCACAATTGCTGAACTAAGGAGACAGAAGCTGAAAAGGCCACCAAAATGTGAAATTAGCTTAAAAAAAAAGCAAACTTTAGCTAATAACAGCTGAACATTAGCTAAAATTSCAGCAAATAGCTGAATTTAACTGAAAGCAGAAACAGAAATGGCTCAAAATAACAGAAAGAAACAACAAGTAAAAAATAGCAGAATAGAAGAAACAGAGTTATAACTGAAATAGGAGACAAAAGCTAAAATTAACATAAAAGTAGCTAAAATTGGCATAAGGAAGGTAAAAAGAGCAGAAGCAGAACAAAAGGTGTAAGGTGCTGTAAAGATTTAGAAACATTTTGAAGGATTTTAAAGATGTTGAAAACAGCTCCATTCATTTTCAAAGGGAAAAAAGTGGCCAAAAATGAGAAACAGCTAAAAAAGTATAAATAGCTGAAATACCAAAAGTCATAGAATAATCAGTGAATATGATTTGTTGAAATAGCACAAAAATTGTGTACCGAAATACGTGTCAAAAAAACATATGGAAGAAAACATGATGTCAACAAATAAAATAAAACAAGTTGGAGACGAGAAAAGAGCTGCACATAAAATATATTCAGGTTAACGTTAGTACATGTAGGCACATAAAGTAGTGGCTCTCAATAAAATATGCAATATAATTTCTTAATACTCTCATGTACAAAAATATATAGCAGGTATATTTAGAAAAAGCAATTTTTACACAACTTTAATATGGGATAAATATAAAAATACACAATAAATCAGTCCAGAAAATTCTTTTTTTGTTGTTGTTGGTTTTAACCTAATTATTCTGTGATTACTTATTAATTACAGCTAAAACATAAAAGTTCATAAAAACCTCTCCAGTGATGAAGAACATTTGTTTTGACAAAAGTAAAGTTCATGTTTTTTGACCAGAAGCTCCAGAAACAAACTTGTTAAAACGTATAAATTAGAGTTGGGCGCCCTCTGCTGGTGGCAGCGTCCTGCAGCGCAGCTGGACTTTATTTTACTTTATTTCTCCGTCAGTTTCTTCCATCGACGTCACTTCTTGTGCGAGCCGATCATGACCTTGGAGACGAAGTTGACGATGGCGCTGGCCGGCTGCTCCGGGTCGTGCTCKGCGAACAGGTGGCACACGTTTTCTGTCTCGCTCTGAGACTTCCTGGCTACGAAGCCGAAGATCCTGGAAGATGAAGATGAAGAGCTGGTTTCATTTAAAGGGTTTGGTTGCAGCTAAAACATTAAATCTTTGAGTTCTGAAGATGATGATGATGAAGGTAAATTATACAGTAGTTTAGAACAAAGAACCACATGAATCACAAAATACTGACTTTGAGCATTRATGACTGTAAAAAACTAAATCTGTCCACATAAAAACAAACAATGTTAAAACTTAACTGGGTGAATGTTTATAAAGCGTTCCCATTGAGATGAGCCATTTTTCTTACGTTTGTTTTTTGACACGGAAGTCGTTCCACAGTTTTTGTGCTGTTTCAAYAATTTACACATTAATTCAGCYATAACTTTTGGTATTTCAGCCACTCAATTATTTTTYAGCCATGTATCATTTTTGGCCACGTTTATCTCATTACAAAGAGTGGAGGTGTCTTATATCCTTAGATCCTTTTGTTCTGCTTCTGCTTATTTGTAACTTCAGATTTCTTCGGCTTATTTTTTATTAGCTTTGTTTTGTTATGTCAGCTATCTTCCTGCTAAATTCATTTTTTTCTGCTTCTTTCAGTTGATTGTTGCCATTTTCAGCTGTTTTTTGCCTTTAAAGTTACTTAGCTGATTTCAGMTAATTTTTTTCTGCTAACTTCACCTTTTGCGATAATTTCAGCTTCTTTAATTCAGCAAACATTCTGTTTCTGCTTCTTTGCTATTTTCAGCTACCTTTTTAGCTATTTTCGGCTTGTTTAAGCTTTATTAGCTATTTTGTCACAAATTTTAACTTTTTTTGAGCTTCTTTCTGCTATTTTCAGCTGTTTTCTGCCTTTTAAGCTACATTTTAGCTGATTTTAGCTAATTTAATATTTTTTTCTATTTTCACCTTTTGCGATAGTTTCAGCTTCTTACGGCTTCATTCAGCAAACATGCTCCTTCTGCTTCTTTGCTGTTTTCAGCTTGTTTAAACATTGTTAGCACTTCTTTCAGCTAATTTATGCTATTTTCAGTTGTTTTCTGCCTTTTAAGCTACGTTTTAGCTGATGTCAGCTGATTTAATCTTTTTTGTACTAACTTCATCATTTGCGATAATTTCAGCATCTTACTGCTTAATTCAGCAAACATTCTGTTTCTGCTTCTTTGCTATTTTCAGCTTGTTTAAGCTTTCTTTTTGCTATTTTGTCACAAATTGTAACTTTTTGTGCTTCTTTCTGTTATTCTCAGCTGTTTTCTGCCTTTTAAGCTACATTTTAGCTGATTTTAGCTAATTTAATATTTTTTTCTATTTTCACCTTTTGCGATAATTTCAGCTTCTTACGGCTTCATTCAGCAAACATTCTGTTTCTGCTTCTTTGCTATTTTCAGCTTGTTTGAGCTTTCTTTTAGCTATTTTGTCACAAATTGTAATGTTTTGTGCTTCTTTCTGCTATTCTCAGCTGTGTTCTGCCTTTTAAGCTACATTTTAGCTGATTTCAGCTGATTTAATCTTTTTTTTACAAACTTCATCGTTTGCAATAATTTCAGCTTCTTACTGCTTAATTCAGCAAACATTCTGTTTCTGCTTCTTTGCTATTTTCAGCTTGTTTGAGCTTTCTTTTAGCTATTTTGTCACAAATTGTAATGTTTTGTGCTTCTTTCTGCTATTCTCAGCTGTGTTCTGCCTTTTAAGCTACATTTTAGCTGATTTCAGCTGATTTAATCTTTTTTTTACAAACTTCATCGTTTGCAATAATTTCAGCTTCTTACTGCTTAATTCAGCAAACATTCTGTTTCTGCTGCTTTGCTAATTTCAACTACTTTTTTTAGCTATTTTCAGCTTGTTTAAGCTTTCGTTTAGCTATTTTGTCACAAATTGTAACTTTTTGTGCTTCTTTCTGCTATTCTCAGCTGTGTTCTGCCTTTTAAGCTACATTTTAGCTGATTTAAGCTAATTTAATGTTTTTTTTCTATTAATTTCACCTTTTGCGATAGTTTCAGCTTCTTACTGCTTAATTCAGCAAACATGCTCCTTCTGCTTCTTTGCTATTTTCAGCTTGTTTAAACATTKTTAGCACTTCTTTCAGCTAATTTATGCTATTTTCAGTTGTTGTCTGCCTTTTAAGCTACATTTTAGCTGATTTCAGCTGATTTAACCTTTTTTCGTACTAACTTCATCGTTTGCGATAATAACAGCGTCTTTCTGCTTAATTCAGCAAACATKCTSYTTCTGCTTCTTTGCTATTTTCAGCTACTTTTAGCTATTTTCAGCTCGTTTAAGCGTTTTTTAGCAATCTTATTACAAATTGCAACCTGTTTAAACTTCACTTGTTTTCTGCTTATGTCAGCCTTTTTTTTTACCATCCTTTAACCATCTGTTTGATAAATACATCTCTTTTTAAGCTATTTTTAGCTTTGTTCAGCTGTTTCGACACATGTGTGCTATTTTTTGCTACTGATTTTCCCCTTGTTTTCCCTGCTTTCAGCAAATGGCAGCTCTTCAAATTGAACAGTTTTTGTTATAAAACTTTTTCAGCTTTTTCAGAAATTTTCAGCTGAAATCTTAAGTGTTCGCATTTCATTTGCTCAGGAAATGCAAATTCTCTAGTTTCCCTACTTTTATTTTGTAAACATTTCGGCTCTTCATATTTCAAATTTCTCCTTTTACTGTGCTTCTTATTTCTGTAACTGAAATAATTTTACAAATGAAAACGATGGCAGAGCGCGCTGCATCAGTGCAAACATGGGTTCTGTGCATTATTTCACATTAATCAGAGAAAAGCCTCTGAAACGGACTTACTTTGCAGTGGAGCCGCTGTCTCTGGTCCACCTGTTTGAGAGAGATTAAAACAGTTTGATTAAAAACCCTGAAGATTCAGTGTTTGAGGTGAGTTTGTGACAGAAATACGAGCTGGTTTTATGAGTCTGCGGTGCCTGAATTCATCATAAAATAATGCATTTATGCAGTTATGTTAGTATTCATCACTCACTTCCTCCCCTGTGGGTCCAAAGAGCAGAATATGACGGTGTTGACGGCGTAGTGTCTCCTGAAGAACAACCTGCAGAGACAAACGTGTGAAGGCTTCAACCTGATATTTGCTGAGTCATGGTTTTTGTTTGTGTTTTTTTTCTCCCCCCCGCAGTCAAAGACTCACTTCCTCTGGTTGTCGGTGAGGGTGATCCCCTGAGCCGACACCTTGAAGTGGACGACGGTGGAGGGCGGCGGTGGGTCGACGGAGAGCGTGGCCGTGGTGGCCTTCTGGACCGCCTGCTGCCCCGTCAGAGACTCCATCTCCACGGAGCCGAGGTACCACACGTTACACGCTGCCGACACACGGTTTAAAGGAGGGAATCATCAAAAAAAAAAAAAAAATTATGTGCATGTTTAAAATGAAAACAAACGGTGTTACCTGCGCCCTGTTTGAGGAGCTCGGCTGCAGAGTTGGTCGCCGTTTGCGCCGAGGTGTCGTTCAGCTCCTCCAGTGGGTCTGTGCGGAACAAAAAACAAAACAAAAAAACAACAACACGTCAGATGATTTGAAACGACACGCAGAGTGGGATTAAAAACCRTGGCGCTCACCTCTGTCGGGCAGGATGAGTTTACACGGCAGAGCCAGCGGGGTGATGGAGTGCTGACACACCAGAGCCGTCAGACTTCCTAACGGGAAGCAGAAAACAAAACATGGCTGCACTGAACKGTTCTCACCAGCAGGGGGCGGCAGAGGGAAACATGGTGAAAACTGAACCTGCTGCGGGGCATTTAGTGGATGTCAGACTGCAGGTTCTCACCAAAGTACGGCTCGTTGGGGCAGCCTTTGAGGCGAACTCCTTTTGCCGTGCACTCGATCAGGAAGTGCCTCACCAGTTCGTTGGACAGATCTCCTCCTGCAAATTTCAGTTAATGTTTTAGGAAACGGATTCACAGCTGAAACGAACAGCTGGAGGAAGGAATCGGCTCGTGTAGATGTTCTGAAAAAGTTAAAAAATGTCACCAACACATTCTCATTTAGTTCACTTTCTCAGGGAAAATCCTTATTAAATGTTCCGCTAACATTTTATTATTTAGCTCATTGTTCTTACATTATGCTAATTTTTTACTAAATGTTAAAGTTATATGTTATGTTTAGTCTAAATGTTAACACCTAAATATAAAAGACAAACCCTAAATGTTGTGAATAAAGTAGTTCACATTTAAGTATGTCAGAATGGAACTCAGCCCTTACTGTTGGTCTTCGGCTCTTGTTAYGAAATTTTTATCCAGCGACAAAAGCAAGTGCTAATGCTGCTAACACTGCAAATGCTGCTAATGCTGCTAATGTTGCTAATGATGCTAATGTTGCTAATTCTGTTAATGCTGCTAACACTGTTAATGCTGCTAACACTGTTAATGCTGCTAACACTACAAATGCTGCTAATGCTGCTAACACTGCAAATGCTGCTACCACTGCTAATGCTACTAATGCTGCTAACACTGTTAATGCTGCTAACACTGCAAATGTTGCTAACTCTACAAATGCTGCTAACACTGCTAATGCTGCTAACACTACAAATGCTGCTAATGCTGCTAACGCTGCAAATGCTGCTACCACTGCTAATGCTGATAATGCTGCTAACACTGTTAATGCTGCTAACACTGCTAATGCTGCTAACACTGTTAATGCTGCTAACACTGCAAATGTTGCTAACACTACAAATGCTGCTAACAATGCTAATGCTGCTAATGCTGCCAACACTACAAATGCTGCTAACATTGCTAATGCTGCTAACACTACAAATGCTGTTAACACTGCAAATGCTGCTAACACTGCAAATGCTGCTAATGATGCTAATGCTGTTAATGCTGCTAACACTGTTAATGCCGCTAACACTGCAAATGCTGCTAACACTACAAATTCTGCTAATGCCAGCACTACAAATGATGCTAATGCTGCTAATGCTGCTAGCACTGCAAATGCTGCTAATGCTGTTAATGCTGCTAACACTGCTAATGCTGTTAATGCTGCTAACACTGCTAATGCTGCTAACGCTGTTAATGCCGCTAACACAGCTAATGCTGCTAACACTGCAAATGCTGCTAACACTATAAGTGATGCTAATGCTGTTAATGCTGCTAACACTGCAAATGCCGCTGCTAACACTGCTAATGCTGCTAATGTTGCTAGCACTGCAAATGCTGCTAATGCTGCTAACGCTGCTAATGCTGCTAACACAGCTAACGCTGCTAACACTGCGAATGCTGCTAATGCTGCTAACACTGTTAATGCTGCTAACGCTGCTAATGCTGCTAATGATGCTAATGCTGTTAATGCTGCTAACACTGTTAATGCTGCTAACACTGCAAATGCTGCTAACACTACAAATGCTGCTAATGCTGCTAACGCTGCTAATAATGCTAATNTTAATGCTGCTAACACTGTTAATGCTGCTAACACTGCAAATGCTGCTAACACTACAAATGCTGCTAATGCTGCTAACGCTGCTAATAATGCTAATGCTCTTAATGCTGCTAACACTGTTAATGCTGCTAACACTGTTAATGCTGCTAATGCTGCTAACACTGCAAATACTGCTAATGCTCCTAACACTGCTAATGCTGCTAATTCTGATAGCACTTACCTAAAAGGTGTCCAAGCTGCACTTCAAAATGACCAACCAGAGGTACCATCCATATTGTTTTTAATGAACAGATATTGAATTTAAATTTTAAATGCCATCTTCAGTAGCGTTAGCAATGCTAGCGTTGGGTGTCATCATCCTGTTACAAAAGAAACTGTTAATACTAAGTTAAGCATTAATAGAGTTAACAGAGTAAGCAGCATTAGCAGAGTTAGCAGCATTAGCGGTTGGTTTTGTCATAAGATGATGTCATAACGAGAGCCGAGGGCAAAGGCTGCATTCCRTTCGGAAATACTTCACAGTAAACTTTAACATATAGCCACATTTACTTTTATCTCTGACGTTTAGATTTACAAATTCAGATTTAACATTTAGATTTAACATTTAGTAAAAACGATCAAAATGTAAGAACAGTGAGCCAAATAATTAAATATTAGTGATTTTTTTTAACCAGGATTTTACTCTCAGAAAGTGAACTAAATAATGAAAATTTGTTAGTAGCATTTTTATTTTACACTTGGACGCCTCATAAATGGACGATTAAAACGTACGCACCTTTCTTACTGTGCTGTAAGACAGTGGGAGGGGGCGTGGCCACCTTCATGGCCAGGCCGTACGCCCCTCGGAACGAGTGGCTGTCCCTGACGATGAACGAGCCGGGCTCCTTGTCCTTCAGCACCGCGATGGCTGTTGGGTGGAGTCGGCAGAGAGGGGCTGAGGTTAGGAGGAAAACTTTGAACAGGCGTGTATTTTCTGCCCCTACACCAATATTTACCCTGGTCCCTGGAAATGTCGGGCTTGTACCAGAACTTAGACGTGTCCTGGACAAACTTCACCTTGTTACAGCCAGAGTCTGAAAGGCACAAATCAAGGATTTCTTTTACACGACTTCAATAAAACTCTTTAATTGGTCCCGCCTCTAATTGGGTCAGGGTACCTTCTCCAGGTGACTGGGCCCCACCGAGTCCTCTGATTGGGTCGGGGGTCATGGGGGAGGAGAACCTCGTGCTGAAACTGCTGTCGCTGTGGGGGCTGGGGAACCCGCCCAGCGACGGTGAGTGCGATCCGAGCTCCCTGGCCTCGAAGGTCCTCCTCTTCTCGGGCAGCAGCGGCGTCAGACTCAGACCCCCGAACCCCTCCACGGCTTCCAGCAGGCCGTGGTCCAGACCACCGTTCCCAAACAACAACAACGAGGACAGGTCCTCGCCATCGGCCCCGCTGCCGGCCTCCGGGCCCCTCGGAGCCCCCCGGGGAGAGCTTTGGGTGTTGGGGGAGCTCAGGGATATGGGGGGTGAAGGGTGAGGCGGGTATGGGGAGTTCGGGGTTCTGTCGAGCCACACCGGAGGGGGGGAGGAGCTACAGAGGGGAGGAGACAGGAAGTGGAGGTAAATACTAGGGGTGTAAGAAAATATCGATACACTGAAATATCGCAATATTTCATTTCCCGATACTGTATCAATATTCTAAGGCCCTGTATCGATTTTTTAAAATGTCAACTTTCCTGCCAGCCGTTCATTTTTATGTTGTAGTTCAGCCTCTGACCACTAGTTGGCAGCAGTGAGCCAGCCATTTGGC
>NW_013952654.1:837128-839487 GCF_001266775.1 Austrofundulus limnaeus | reverse complement strand
ATGACATGCTACGTGGCAATGCACACCTGTTTTTACATCGTAAAAACCCATGTCTATTTATTATTATTATTATTATTTTTTTTTGCAGGAAACTCAAATTCTGTAGTTAATTACTAACGTTGGCTCGTCAGGCTTCTTAACTTTACAAAGAGCAGGAAGTGGAGTAAAATGTGCTACAAGCGGAAACAACCACGTCCTGTCAGGCAGCGGGCCCAGCCAGAGCCAAAAACCCCAGTCCGGTCTGATGAATCTGAATTTCTGCTGAGGCTGCAGATTCTTATCTCCAGACTGAATCCATGAAACAAAGCAGAMCTGAAACCTGTTAAGTTGGACTTTTATTTGCTTCTTTTTACGCATCAAAACATTTATATTAGAAAAAATGTATTTATTTGTTTTTCTTGATCAGTTCTACTTCCTGTGATTTAAAAAAAAACTTTCCTAAATGTTGAAAGTTAAATTAGTTTATTGCCAGCGTTTTGGCCCTAACTGCAGAGGACGATGTGACACCTGGATTTGTCGGGTGTACCTGTCCGTGTGAGGGAGGGGGCTGCCCGTCGAAGACACCGAGCACGTGGAGCCGAAGGTCCGCTGACAGGAAGCAGGGGCGACCGGCGACCCGTCCCCGTGGTTCATCCCGTCCAGGAAGCTCCGGGAATCTGAGAACAGGAAGTAGAGGTGATGAAGATGAAGATGACCCTGGAACACTCTRAAACAAAGAGGAAGTGCTTCTTTTTAAATGATCTTCACCTTTAATATTTTCTCCCTACATCTCCGTTTTTTTGGATAAATAGTCGCAGATCCTGTTTCCGGGCTGGATCAGAACCTGGCGGTCCGGAGGACGGGCCTCCTGGACTCTAAAGGACCCTGAGCCAGCGTGAAAACAGTCCATCATTAGAAAGGACTCGTTGTTTTGGTTCCCTCCCTCCCTCCCTACATTGAGGGCGCTCGGAGGAATCCGGGCCGAGCCACCAGCCTTTGTTTGTGAGCGGACAGGCGACGTGTGTCGGTGGAGTCCACACGTGCTGAATAAAACTTCGGCTCATATAAACTCTGAAAACATTTAATGTGTGATGTTGTGAAGCATTCACATTATTGAGCTGATCCATTCTTCCTCTTTTTCAGGATGTATCTTGTTCCTGAATTTAAACAGCTTTTTCTATCAAAACGTTTCGGCTCCTTCGGGACACTTTGGCTAAAACTGTTGTTATTTCAGTGGTTTGTACTTTATTTAGCTTCTTTGACCTTGTTTTCTGATTGGAAATGTCTGAAGCTCAACATCCTTAAAAMCTTTAAAAWGTTTATAAACTTTTACTACACTTTTCTTCTGGTTCTGCTTTTTTACCTTTGTTGTGATAATTTCAGTGTCTTTTGTTCAGTTTTAGTCATTTCTGTATTTTTAGCTATCTTTCTGCTCTTTTCAGCAATTTTGTTGATTTAACAGTTTTTATACTTTCAGCTTCTTTTTTCCTAATTTAAGCATTTTTGGCTTTCAGCTGTCTTCTGCAGTTTAAGCTACTTTAGCTATTTCAGCTAATTTTTGAATTTTCTATTTGTTAGCTATCTTTCTGCTTGTTTTTAGCTAATCTGCTCATGTCAAGCTTTTTATACTTCTATCAGCTTTTTTCTGTTAATTTGAGCTTTTAATGCTGTTTTCAGTTGTTTTTTGCTATTTAAGCTATATTTTAGCTATTCCAGCTAGTTTGAGCTGTTTTTCTGCTTTGTCTCTGGGCTTTTTAGCGAATCTACTGAACTAAAGTTTTCTGTACTTCTGCCAGCTTCGTGTTGTTAATTCAAGCTTTTTATGCATCTTTCAACTGTTTTCTGCAATTTAACCTACTTTTGAGCTATTTCTGCTAATTTAAGCTTTTTTCTGAGATTCTCTGCCCTTTAAGATATCCTGCTGATTTAAACTTTTCTGTACTTCAAACTGCTTCGTTTAGCTAATTTAAGCTTTTTATTCTTCTTTCAGCTGTTTTCTACAATTTAAGCTACTTTTTTTTAGCTATTCTAGCTCATTTTTCAGCTTTTTCCTACCTTGTCAAATATCTCTGCTCTTTTCAGCTTTTCAGCTGAACAAAACTTTTCTGTACTTGTATCAGATTCTTTTTGCTAATTTAAGCTTTTTATGCTTCTTTCAGCTGTTTTCTACTATTTAAGCTACTTTTTTTAGCTATTCTAGCTCATTTCAGCTTTTTCCTACCGTGTCATATATCTCTGCTCTTTTCTGCTTTTCAGCTGAACAAAACTTTTCTGTACTTGTATCAGATTCTTTTTGCTAATTTAAGCTTTTTATGAGTCTTTCAGCTCTTTTCTGCAATTTAAGCTACATTTTGTTAGCTATTTAAGCTAATTTTTATAT
>NW_013952654.1:834248-835412 GCF_001266775.1 Austrofundulus limnaeus | reverse complement strand
ATATATATATTCTGTTTTTTTCAGCTATTTTCTGCCCTTTAAAGTATTCTGCTGATTTAAATACCTTTGTATTTCTATCTGCTATCTTTTGCTCATTTAATCTACTGTATTTAAACTTCTTTCAGATTTTTTTCTGCAATTTAAAAATGTATTTTTAGCTATTTTAGCTAATTTTTGTGTTTTTCAGCTAAATTCACCTTTTTGGGATATTTTGCCTTCTTACTACTTAAGACTGTTTTTGCTTCTCTGTGCTAGATTCTGCTTTTTAGCTACTTTTTTACTACTTTTCTGCAAATTACTGCTTTTATACCTATTTTACAACAAATTGTGTTTTTAAGCCTTTTTTTTCCCAGCTAAAATCTTTCAGCTTTAAGCATTCATGCTGCATTTTTGATGCAGATTGTTAAAGTATGTCGACGCTCATAGGGAGGTGAGGACAGCAGGATTCCTCAAACACTCCCACRGTCTCTGGAGGATTCCCAGACAGCTTCCGAGCCCCGCGGGTCTCGGMGTTCCCACGAACGGTTCTCCTCACGGCTGCAGATTACAGAACAGCTAAAACCACAGCCGCGCCGACAAACGAGCGCTCGGCTCCTGTTCCGACACCCAACTTCTTCAAACCTGCGACTAACGTGAAACCTGTCGCAAAGAGGAGCCTCTGACGAGTTCTCGCTCCGTTATCGGTTCGTAACTTCAACACGAGCAGAGAAAACAGCCGATAAACGACTGGGTTTACCAGCAAACAGCAGCGACAATCCAACAGCACATTCTGGATCGTAGCTTCGAGCTCGGGTTAATTATGAACCTCGTTAATCAATAACAGCTGGAGACATTCTCCTGCTCCTGTGACGCCTCAGGACGCGTGTAAAGAACAGAGTTTGTTACATCTTTAAATATCAGTTTCCTATCAGTAGAAACAAAAACACAGTGAAGCTGGACGAACGGCCTGCAGACCTCAGGAATGCTGACCCTGAACTTAGACAGCAGCTGCTCAGAGGAGAAGGAGGAGAAGGAGGAGGAGGAGGAGGACACCTGCTGCAGTCCAAAGACCAGTTGATCCATCTTGTTGTAGATTATCAGTCTTACAGAAACACATTGGGCCTCATGCAAGAACATGTTCGTATTCTTATCCTAAATTTCTCTTACTTTTGTTCGTACAAAGGG
>NW_013952654.1:832063-834004 GCF_001266775.1 Austrofundulus limnaeus | reverse complement strand
CGATAACATATCGCCCATCCCTAATGTGACATCGCCAGAAGTAGTCGATAACAGAATAATCACAACTTTCCTAGTAGACATACTGGGATGTGTAGTCCCAGTGATGGGGCTTGTACTTCCTGTTTCCTACAGGCATGCGTCTGACGTAATGACACTGCGTAGCCTGGCTGATTCTCTCGAATTAACCCTCTGACATCTGGGGTCTAAACGGCTGTTTTTGACTAACTTTGAATTTACCTCAGTATTTTCACTTTAAAAACAATTTACCTTTGGAAGATGTGGTGTGTTTGAGGAAATGGGAAAAATGGGTTTCATGATGCAGTCAAGCACTTCCTGGTCACAGAACGTTCTCTAAATGTGCACCAAATGTGTAAAAATGTGCACATTATGGCAAAAAATATCAATCAATATCTGGTTTTATTTGAAAGTAAATAAAAAAATTATATAAAAACATTACTTTTATAAAGTTTGAAGTCCGTGCTGTCCAACCCAGTTCAAATGAATAGCCTGCTCTGAAAGCTCCCACTGTGTTTTTACAGAAGCCCTGTGAAAGCATCACAGCTTTGCTGACCTCAGAGTGTTAAAAGAAAAAAAAGTTCCTGTGTCCGCATCGTGATCCGGAACATCACCAAAATTTAAAGGTGTGTTCCTTGGCCCAGTACACACATGTGGTAAAGATGTCATGACAATCTGTCCACAAGTTTTTGAGTAATGTTGTCCACAGACAGACCGACCGACCGACCGACCGAAAGAAAACATTACCTCCTCCCGTTGGCGGAGGTAATAATTTGAAAAGAGCTGAAGGAAGCTGAAAGCAGAAAATAGTGACTAAAGCTGCAGCAGAATAATAACAACACTTATGGTTCCAGATTTTAAAGACGTTCACCTCAGCGAGTGTCCAAACTTTTTATTTTTAAACGCAGCTCAAGTCACTGCAGCAGGAAAAGTGTTGAGGAGGGAAACAGCTTCTCTTTGTTAACCACTAACACATCTGCCATGACTGAAAAAAGAACAACTCTGTTGTAACAGGATGAGATCATGAAGGCAGCAGTGGAACAAACACCTCATCGTCGGCACGTAAAGAGGAAGAAAAGGAGGATTTCTGTTCAAACGTTTCACTTTCAGGATGAAGAACAACAGAGACGAGGACACAGATCACATACCGACAGATGCAGCCATGATGCTGACAGCCCCAGATCTTACTCTTTAACCCTCTGCCTGCTGGAAACCATTCACCGGAGGAACTTTTCCCTTTTATTTACAAATAAAAGGTTTTTAAAGACGGAAGAAGGAGCTCTTCGTTTTGCTCCCGGCTTGTTGTGACGCCGCTCAGCTTCTGGGTTTGTATGAAGGGAGGGACGATCAGAGAGGAGGGAGGAAGAAATTCCATCCCTTCCTACCTCCCTTTTTTTTCTCTTTACTGACCACCGAGCATTGTTCCTGCTGGGTCACTTCGAGCCCCCCTCCCACTGCAGTTGGAGTGGATTCCAGCGGGGTCAGAGGTGAAACGTGGCCTTTTATGGAAGCGACGGGAGGAGGCGGCGGCGGCGGCGGCGCCTCCCGTTTGAAGGCCCCCCCTCTGTCGAGGCGTTGGTGTCCACTCCCACCCTCTGCTCGCCCACAAACACACGGACGCTGTCATGAATCTGATTTACGCCGCGTTTTGCTTCAGCTTCAACAGAAGCGCCTCGCTGGGGTTTGAGCTCGGCGAGGCGGGAAACGAGCCGAGCTATGGGATAAATCTTGTGCCAACAGGAACTGAATCTGAATTGCTCAGATTGAATCTGAATGTACAGAATTTGAAACTGAATTCCTTGGTTTGAAAATAAATTTCACTAAATTGAAACTGAATTTTGAATTTTTGAAAGTTTTGAATTTGAATTAATTTGCTTTGAAACTATATTTTTGGTTTATTATAAATTCATTTTCACTACTTTCACT
>NW_013952654.1:826572-829088 GCF_001266775.1 Austrofundulus limnaeus | reverse complement strand
GTTTACACGTCCATAATGCACACCCGCCTTCAAAGTTAATAGCCAATCAAATTTTGTGAAGACAAGCGATCTGAGAGCGCGATTCGCAACACTGCGATCGCTATCGCGTCCCGTGTGTCGGGTTTCACCCTGGCTGCGATGACAGCCGTTAATCGTTGTAGTTTGTCGCTCCCCGTGTGTCGAGCCCTTTAAGTATCGAACCAAACCGAATCATGAATTTTCTGTATCGTTGCACCGCTAGTAGAAAATGTTACATTGACATCCCTTCATGGATCAGTCAGCAGCAGCATCTGATCAATATGATGTGATGTAAATGTAACAATTTCTACATATAGGTAAAATTAATCACTGCAATAAAATAACTTTGTCTGTTTTTGTCACTTTTACAGTGGATCGCATCAACTCTGTTACATACAGAAGGGAAACTTCACCAAAATGAAACAAATCTGTGGATCTGTGTTTGATTACTCTGCCTGGCTTTCTCAAGGACCAGGATGTGACACAAAAATCTGAATTATGGAACTGAAATTGAAAGTAGTCAAACTGAATTTTTTAATAAACCAAAATACAGTTTCAAAGCAAATTAATTCAAATTCAAAATTTAAATTCAGTTTCAGTTTAGTGAAATTCATTTTCAAGCCAATGCGTTCAATTACAAGTTATGCACATTCAGATTCAATTCTTGTTGGCACAAGATTTATTCCATACCGACCTGCGTACAAATGAAAGCTCTTTAGGAACGTCTGCAGGTTTTGAGGTTTCTACGAAGATAAAACGACAAAAACAAACCTTTTCAGACCGTGCCCTCTCTCTCTCTCTGCTGCGCCCTCGGACTTTCTCCTGACCTTTGACCCCCTCAGACATTTGTCTTCCTGAAGCATCTGCCTCAACRTGAAGCCTCGTCTGCATTCCTGCACGTCGGCCCCTCCTTCTGTGTGTCTGTTTACTCTGATCGGACCACAAATACACACAGGAAGTGGTCTGATGGAAGCTGAGCTTCGAACTTGGATTTCTTCAACCTGCAGATGGTTAAATTAACTTTTTTTTCTCTGTTATTTACATCGTCTCCAGTAGGTGTTGCTCAGTTTAACTTTAATTCTCACTTTAGGTCAGTGAGATCAGCCTGTAGATAAAACAGTAGGAGCAGTTCAGCCTTGGGACAGATTATAATGACAGTAATAACCGTAGTAATAAAATGAAAATGACTTTAATTGAGTCTCGTTCTCGACCAGACGTGGCGAACTGTTTCCCAGACCGCTGCCTGTGTTTATTGTGGGAAACAGGAAACTTGTCTGACCCACAAAAGCTACAACAGATATTTGGTGTCCTTAGGTCTTAATTGTGTCCTCTGTCCAAAGTTTAAAAATCACTTTTTTTTCATTTATTTCTGCCTCTATACACTAAGAAACAGACAAAACCATAAAAAAAACACTAATAAATACAATATTTCTGTTACAAGATGAAAAAATTAGCCGGGAATCCTCAAAGCTGACCTAATAAATAAAAAAAATGTTGGTTTTGTGTTCGATCTAAAGGAGCGGTGAGTAGGCAGCAGGTGAGTGTTGAGTAATCAATAATAATGGAGAAACAGCTGATTGTGAACATTTGCTCGACCTTATAGAATCAGATGTTTGAATTTGTTGATGCAGACAAAAAAAAAGCTGTTTTAAGCATAAACTACATCTCCCACAATGCATCTTGATTATTTCACCTGCAAAATGCCGGCCTCCCACCACCAGGTGGAGCTGCACAGGGTTCAAATATAGCCGGAGAAATTTGCAGTGTAAAATCTCCATTTCACTGCATTTTAGTCGGGTACTTTTACTGCGTCCCCTCTGTACTGGGAAGTGGGAATTTCCCACTTATAAATCTTAAATTTAAACCGGAACGCCCCTCAAGTGGAAATTCCCCGTTGGAAAGTGGGAAAGTTCAAAATTCAAGACAGCAGTTACTAACCACTCYTCCACTGTAAGTAAAACTTTAACTTTTAGTAGTATTTCTGTACTATTTATTTACATTTAGTACTTTTCAGTGTTTATAGGAGGACATGTTGAGATGCTGTTTCTATGCATGAAACGCCAGGTAGAGCTCAGTTAGTGTTAGCGGGGCTCAGGGACGTGATGTTTCCTGTTTAGTCGAAGTTAGAGTCGACCCTTTGAAGACCACCATGTTGTCGCCTCGTGTGATTCATGTACCGTCATCATTTTTAAAATACTTTATTTTAATATCGAGCTTTACCACGTTATCGTCATACCGTCCACGCCTAGCCACGAAGAAGCAGCCGAAATAATTTAAAATGAGTTGAATTAAGCTGAAAGCAGAAATAAGTTGAAAGAAGCTGAGGGAAGCTAAAATAAGTTGAAAGGAGCTGAAGGARGCTGAAAGTAACAGAATGAAGTTGAAAAGTGCTAAAAGAAGTTGAAATTAGCAGAAAGAAGTTGAAGGAAGCTGAAAGGAGCTGAAAGTAGCAGAAAGAAGTTGAAAAGAGCTAAAGGAAGCTAAAATAGGTTGAAAGG
>NW_013952654.1:823552-825365 GCF_001266775.1 Austrofundulus limnaeus | reverse complement strand
GAAGCTGAAATTAGCTGAAAGAAGCTGAAAGTAGCTGAAGGAAGCTGAAAGGAGCTGAAAGGAGCTGAAAGGAGCTGAAAGTAGCTGAAGGAAGCTGAAAGGAGCTGAAAGTAGCTGAAGGAAGCTGAAAGGAGCTGAAAGTAGCAGAAAGAAGTTGAAAAGAGCTAAAGGAAGCTAAAATAGGTTGAAAGGAGCTGAAGGAAGCTAAAAGAAGTTGAAAGGAATTGGAGGAAGCTAAAGTAGCAGAAAGGAGCTGAAAAAAGCTAAAGGAAGCTAAAAGAAGAGGAAAGGAGCTGAAGGAACTAAAAGTACCAGAAATAATTTAAAAGGAGCTGACAGAAGCTGAAATTAGCTGAAAGGAGCTGAAAGGAGCTGAAAGGAGCTGACAGAAGCTCAAAGTAGCAGGAAGAAGTTGAAAAAAGCTAAAGGAAGCTAAAATAAGTTGAAAGGAGCTAAAGGAAGCTAAAAGAAGTTGAAAGGAGCTAAAGGAAGCTAAAAGAAGATGGAAGGAAGTGAAGGAAGCTAAAAGAAGATGGAAGGAAGTGAAGGAAGCTAAAAGAAGATGGAAGGAAGTGAAGGAAGCTAAAAGAAGATGGAAGGAAGTGAAGGNGAAGGAAGCTAAAAGAAGATGGAAGGAAGTGAAGGAAGCTAAAAGAAGATGGAAGGAAGTGAAGGAAGCTAAAAGAAGATGGAAGGAAGTGAAGGGAGCTGAAAGTAGCAGAAAGAAGTTGAAAAGAGCTAAAGGAAGCTAAAATAGGTTGAAAGAAGCTGAAGGAAGCCAAAAGAAGTTGAAAGGAACTGGAGGAAACTAAAAGTTGCAGAAGAAGCTGAAAAGAGCTAAAGGAAGCTAAAATAAGTTAAAAGGAGCTCAAAGAAGATGGAAGGAGCTGAAGGAAGCTAAAGGTAGCAGAAATAATTTAAAAGGAGCTGACAAAAGCTGAAAGTAGCAGAAAGAAGTTGAAAAGAGCTAAAGGAAGTCTTAAAAGAAGATCTAGGATTAGATTCATCGTGTCCCTAAACCCACTCCAACAGTCGTGTTTTTTTTTTTGTTTGTTTGTTTGTTTGTTTGTTTGTTTGTTTTTGTGAATTGTTCCTGCAGCTGCGTGTTGTGGATCTTCTCATGCAGGATGCTGGAACAACAAAAGACCCCACCCCCCTCCTCCAGAACAGGATGTGAGTGGACATCCTGCCTGCAGAGGTCTCATCCTCTATACGGAGTCCTCCGACCTCCTGAAAGTTTTGTTTTTAGAATCAAATCCGAGCTGAAAACCTTTTTTCCATAAACTCTACCTTCTGTCCAGTCGTGTTGGTCCCACTGCCCCACTGCTCCGGGCTGAGAAACCTCTGAGAAATGTTTCACTGAGGGGATAAAAAAAAAAAAAACATGATAAGACGACACTCCCCCGACCACGAGGGTTTTGTTTTTTAACGTTATCTCTTACCGTAGGGCGTGGGAGGAGACACCGGGAAGGCCGGGGTCATTGAGAAGACGTCAGAGCTGAAGTCAACGCTGTTGGCTTTGTTGAGATGTCCATGCTTCACAAGAAACAGCACAGAGAAGAAGAGTGTTAGGAGGTGACACACAAACAAACGCACAAACACACACACACACACACACACACACACAGCAGACAGTCTTGTGATCTGTGTGGCTGCAGTCTTTGTTTTGCTGTAAACAGTTGGACTTTTCAAGGAAAGCTGCAGCTGCAGTGGCTTCTGTAGGCCCACACAACGAGATTATTTATTTTTTAAATTACGAGATTAAAGTCATAATATTACGAGATTAAAGTCATAATATTACGAGATTAAAGTC
>NW_013952654.1:815080-822124 GCF_001266775.1 Austrofundulus limnaeus | reverse complement strand
GTTATAATATTCTAGTCTTTACGAGAAAAAGCAGGCAGTTACCACTGCATTAAAATGAGGAATGTTTCTCTTTAGTATTGCTATAAAAAAATATTTAATCTTTTAGCTCATTAGCATCAAATTATCAGTAGCAGGACTTGGAAATTGTGCAAACGACTATAAACTGAAGCTGTATTGTGATTAATGGATGCAGTGACAGATTTAGTCGTCACGTAGCTAATTTGGATGAAAGCATATTAATCTAACAGTGACCTGAGTCATCACTTTATAAACACAGASACATGGCTGTATAGGTGTGAGGAAAATAAGGAGGAAATGAGGAACGGGAAGTAGACACGTCATGATTATGACTTTTTTCTCGTAATATTATGTCTTTAATCTCATAATATTATGAGTTTAAAGTCGTAATATTGTGATTTTATTCTCATAAAATTATGATTTTATTCTCATAAAATTACGACTTTAATCTCGTAATAAAAAAACCTTGTTGTGTGGCCCTAATATTCCATCAAACAAAACACACATTAAATAAAGTTCAGAAAACTAAGACAACTGCATTCAGGTGAGGCGAGGTTTACCTGAGAGGTGGAGAAGGCCGAGGAGCCTTTAAAGCTCTGAGGTCCGCCCCCTCTCCGTCTGGGACTGCGGACTTCGGCGTAGCCCGTCACGTCGCTGGTCTGTTTCTGCTGAGCCCACCCTGAGGAAGAGGAGGGTGGATTATAAGCCGTGCGTTCTGTTGGCAACGAATCAAGTCTAGTTACAAAAATAAAAGCCCCGAGCCTGCAGTAAGCCGACACTTTGTCGTCAATAAAAAGGCGACGACTGATGAGTTTTTGCTGTTTGTCTCTGACTGAAGGYTCTATCAGCGGCGAGTCGGTGTCGTCATTCAGACTAAGTGAGGCTTTGCTGTGAACAGATGGTGGAAAAACATCTGCTGGGGGGAAAAAAATCACACGTTTGTTTCTCAGATAAGAGTCTGTTCGAGGTACAAAACCTTCTCTATAGAACAGAGAAAAAAAATCTGGTTTTTTTTGTAAAATATTTATAAAATCTGTTGATTTGAGCTTGYAGCATCATTACCAACAAGTAAGATCGTCTCACTTTTGGTGTTTTAAAACAAAGTAAACGCAAAAATATTGATGATTTCATTGTTCAGAACCAAAAACCAACAGTACTGTTGGCTTTTAACTGCTGTTATCGACTCATTCTACATGAAAACGTTTCTACGGAGGTAAATTAGTCTCAAAAAGATTCACACCGTAATGCTGCATTCAAGGCTGGTAAAAAAGTTGGGATATTTGAGCTTTACCACATTAACTGGGTTATTAGAAACAACTTGTTTCTGACTTGGTAGCTCAAAACGCACGCTACTGTACATCTGAACTAAACTACTTAAAACTACATTTTTATTTATCTGTAGTTTTTACAGAGAAATGCTGGTAAATATGTTTCCAGTAATTTTTTGTAGAAGAATAACGTTATAAGTCTGAGTAGTTATTTCAAATGTTCAGTACACGTAATAAAATACAAGAAATTGTTGTTTTCTGGTAGTTTTTTTCACAATAATAAACTTTAAAGCTGACGTAAATATCTAAAAGGGTAAGTTAATCTTTTTTGGTAAGTGTCTGTGCAGTGGTGGGCACAGCTAACCAAAAACTTAGCTTCACTAACTCTTAATCTGCTAACTAAAAATATAGATTTGATAACGCTAAAATACCAAACAAGTAAAAATTAGTGGAATTTAGCWTTAACCGTTAATTGCTAGCAGTTAGCTTTGACTGTCACTCAGTCTCTGTCACAGGCTTTTGTCTTCAAGCTGAAGACTGGTGGGACGGACTCAAACTCGTTGATGTTAGCYTGTTAGTTAGCTGTTAGCGGACTTACGGTTGGCAAAACCTTGTATACCAGAAGCTAATTGGTCTGCTAAYGGCTTTCAAAGTTGTGAAATGCTATTTCACTAACTAAATATGTTGGTTCACTAACGCTAATCTGCCAAACATGTAAAAAAAAATAGTGGAAATTAATGCTAAACAAGTAAAAACTGGCAAAACCCAAGATTAAAAGTTAATCGYTAACCACTAAGATGACTGTCACTCAGTCTGCMTCACACATCTTTGTCTCCTCCGCGCTGAGCACTGGTGGGACTGACTCAACCCTGTTGATTTTAGCTTGTTAGCTGTTAGCAGACATAAAAACWGCAAAACTTAATTTACCAGACACTATTGAATCCACTAACATTTTTTAAAGCTACAAAAATGCTATTCTAACTAAAAGTGTAGGTTCACTAACGCTAAGCTGCTAAACRTGTAAAAAAATTATCAGAAAATAATGCTAAACWAGTAAAAATTAGCAGAAGCTAACATTAACAGCTAATCGCTACAATGACTTTCACGCAGTCTACATCTTCTGAGCTGAAGACTGGTGGGACTGACAAACCAGTTGCTGTTAGTTTGTTAGTTAACTGTTAGTGGACTTGGAGTTAGCAAAACCCTATTTAGAGAAAGATAATCAGTCCRCTAATGTTTTCAAACATTAGTGAAAAAGATAATCCATTAAAGGATTATTGAGTTTCGCTATTAACTGTTAGCTGATTAGCGAAAACACACACATCAATTTGTACGTATTTTAATATAAGGTTTGTTTCAAATTTTAATACATCTAGTGATTTCAGGGTTTCTGCAGGGCATTAAAAAACTTTAAACCCTTTTGGTCGATGCGCAGAAACAAAACATTCAAATGAATATTCCAGCTGAAGTGGCCGAAGACAAAATATTTAGTAAATGGCGCAACCCGTCAATCATCTGGATGGAGAAGGATTTTATGGATTTTATTAAAAAATTACAAAAAAAATTTTTTTTTAAAGGTTGATCTTGGGGTGAATGGGCCAAAGTGGACCGAATGAACCAGAGTGTTGTAGTAACAGAGATGAAACAGTCCACACATGAAAAGAAAAATCTAACTAAAGCACATGATTTAATCTTTTTATTTAAAATAAAGTAAAAAAAAAAGGGTGAATTTTGTACAAATTCCCAGCAAATTCTGGCCCAAATTACGCAGATGATTTGAAAATTTGCACATTTTCTCGCAGTTTTGTCTCTACAGCCTTAAAAATCAGCATCAGACAATAAAAAACATAATTGATCTTTTACTCTGATCTGATCTGTAATTATTTTATGCAAGGATTTAATGAAATATTTAAAAATCGTGACTTTTATTCTGTAGTCATTTACAGTTTATTTTATTTTTTTAACATTAATTCAGATTTCAGTTTGAATTAACTTATATTTTGCTTAAATTGTCCAGTTTTAACTTCTTTCACGGATACCCAAAACAGCCCTGTGTTGGTTCAGTACTGACAATATTTACTAAACCAGACTGTAAACTTTTTAATTTATACAATAAACAAATCAAAAAACACAGATATCTCTCCATGTTTTGCTTTAAACCAGTTAGAAATCTATGTCAGAATGATTTACTGTAGAAACGACAGCTCGACTTTCATTCTTCGCTTCTGCAGATTTGCCTGAAAGCAAAGCTAAAATCACTGAAAGTAATCCGGCTACTGTTCCAGGAGCAGATCAGCCGAAGTCTGGTTTGGTTGAGACTCAAGTGTCACCTCATGTCCGTCGCATTTTATTATCTTTTGAAGAAGATGATGAGAGGGCGAAGGCTCTGTGTTTGTGTCAAAACCTCAAAAGCATTCCTGACCTCTTACAAGTTCAAAAAAAAAAAACCACTCAGGGTGATGAAGTCACGGCCTCGGGGGAGACGTCAGCCTCGACTGCTCGAGCTCCACTTCCGGAACACTTCGAGACCCGACCCCCCCACAGTCGGGTCTCGGTCAGCAGACTTACGTGGTCTTTGAATCGGTCCAGTTATGTAACTTCCAGCGTTGTATATTCCCATTTAGATGAAAACAGACTGTAAACACATCAACGTGTCGCAGGCAGAGGACCTGATTTTACTCAGTTTGTTCAGCAAAGTTAYGATGAACTGTTTATTCAAAAGCTTYCACCCTTTCAGCAAACACRACGCTCTTTCAAAAACCCCGTTTTCCACTTCCAGGTGGRAATGTTTTTATAAAATTGACACAGAGAGAAGCGGGTGTGTTTTGCCACACGCAGAATGAATGTTCAGTTTACCTGGAAAGTTTGTGAATTTAACAGACTGTTGTCCTCTGGTTGACCACAGCGGCTCCAAAAACAACCAGAGCAAACATTACACCAAAGCGACGCCTCAGTTGGAGGTCCTACAGCTTGGCTCTGGACACATTACTGTATGTTTAGACTACCAAAATAAAAGCTGTCCAATCTAAGGTTGAGCAAAATCGTATTGTGTGCATTTAATCATCAGAAAAACTGTAATAATAGTTGTTGTTTACCAATTATTATGATTAGTGACTTATATAAGTCATTGTGAAGTTAACGCTAATGCAGAGCTAGAGCTAATGTGGAGCTAATGCTAACCCTGTCATTGATTAATATTTGGTACTTCAACAATTATGATTAGTGACTTATATGTCATTGTGAAGCTAACGCTAATAACTATTATGATTAGTGACTTATATAAGTCATTGTGAAGCTAACGCTAATAACTATTATGATTAGTGACTTATATAAGTCATTGTGAAGCTAATGCTAATGCAGAACTGGAGCTAATGTGGAGCTAATGCTTACCTTCGCATAGATTAATATTTGGTACTTTCCAATTATTATGATTAGTGGCTTATGTGTCATTGTGAAGCTAATGCTAATGCAGAACTGGAGCTAATGTGGAGCTAACGCTAAACCTGTCATAGATTAATATTTGGTACTTTTCAACTATTATGATTAGTGACTTATATAAGTCATTATGAAGCTAACACTAATGCTATTATGATTAGTGACTTATATAAGTCATTATGAAGCTAACGCTAATACTCTTATGATTAGTGACTTATATAAGTCATTATGAAGCTAATGCTAATACTATTATGATTAGTGACTTATATAAGTCATTGTGAAGCTAACGCTAATGCAGAGCTGGAGCTAATATGGAGCTAACGCTAAACCTGTCAGTGATTAGTATTTGGTACTTTCCAATTATGATTAGTAACTTGTAAGTTATTGTGAAGTTAACACTAAGGCAGAGCTTGGGCTAATGTGGAGCTAACGCCAACATGGAGGTGACCCTAACAAGAGCTAACACTAATGCTAACATGGAGCTAATACCAACATGGAGATGACACTAAGCCAGAGCTAATACTAACACAGAGCTAACATTAACACAGAGCGAATGCTAAAGCTAAGAGGGAGCTAATGCAGAGTTGGAGCAAATGCTAATGTGTAGCTACACAGATAACGCCAACATGGAGCTAATGCTACTATGAAGCTAAGTATAGATTTAAAACACAGGGTAACTGATTTACATTTAAAAACATGTAACCTGTTAATCCTCATGTGAATTGTTATCGGATAACAAATAATTGCAAGTAGGGGTCTCTGCGGACGAGTGGGCGTGTCCCAACGAAAGGCCATTCTAAAGCGACACACCTGATTTGATGGACTTTTTTAAAGAGACACACCGGAATGGACAAGCAAAAAANAGATAACCCCTTCTCAATAATTGGGGTTCATTGTTTTGGTAACATTGCTCCACCCTAGTCCAGACTGCCTCTGAAGGTGGTCTGAGAGAAGATGTTTTCAACGAGACTTGTTTGAAGTTGAGTGAAAGTTTACCTGACTGATGGGTCCGTCCTTTGAGGCTGAGGCCGTTGGTGTTCAGGGAGGCAGAGCGGGACAGCGGGGAGCAGCGTGTCGGAACAGGAACAAACGTGGGATCCAAGTCCAGAATCAGCTGGTTCAGCTGCTCGATGGACTCATCGATGTCTGTGGTCAGTGATGCCAGCTCATCTTCCTGACAGCTCGAGGCGGCGTCGGCAGACCGGGGGGTCTCCTCGAACGTCAGGCCTCTCTTCACCGCCGCCCGGCTGCTGAGTCCTCGAGGTGGGGTTTCAGGGATGGCCAGGGGCGGCGGTCTGTTCGACCTCCCCTGAGCGCCCAGCGGAAGCAGACCGCCATCGACGGTGTCCACCATCTGCTGCTGCCGCACCCAGGAGCGAGTGGCGCACTGGGCAGGTTTCTGGGTCCCGAGCGTGTTTTCCGAGGACAGGGAGCGGTTAGAACCCGGTCCTGCCTCGTCCTCGTCGTCTAGGATGTCCGTCTCCCTCTCGCTCGACGAAGCCTCTCCGTTGACGGTGCGTCCGAGCCCGGACTCATCTCTGTCCCCGCGACGAGACAAAACAAGTTCCGTCATGACCCCCGGACGAGGCTCCGAGTCTGCCCCGAATATCAGCTTCCCTCCCTGGACCCACTGGTCCTGGGACGCCCCTCTCTTCTGTCTGGTGTCGGTGCGGCCCTGCGAGGTCACGGACAGGCCCGAGTCGCTGCTGGCGGACGGCGCTCGGTCGCTGCAGCTCGGACTGCTGGTGGTCGGGGCCGGTTCAAGGAGGTGAGGAGGACCTGGAAGGAGACACGAAGCGGATTTTTACAATTTCAGTCAAACGTCCCTTTTTTTAAGTTGAATTTTTGATTCATTTCCTGCTTTTTGGTCCCTTTTTTTTCTCCTCAGTTAGTTAAATTTTTGCACCTAAACTCCACACCTGCATAGGTTTGCAGACACACTGTGCAGATAAAACGGGCCTCTTTGTGAGTCAGTCTCAGGAAGGACGTCTACCTGAGGTCAGATCCAGCTGATTGTGTGTTGACGCACGCACAAGTTTTCACAACAAAAGGTCATGGGATCTGCAGGCCAGTAGAGAACGAAAATAAAAACTCAAAACGTCTTCATCTTAAAGTTCTGAACAGGAGTTTCTCCTATTTTACTTCAGACTGGTGAACCCCTGTCCATCTTTACGTCTTCAGCTGCAAAAAGTCAAAACCTGTCCCAACTTTCCCAGGATCCAGGCTGCAAACCGTGGTGAAGAAAAGGCCGTACAGTACCAGCAACAACACGCGCAGTGGAGCTCAGACCACAGCTGGAACAGCAGCCTCTGGAGTCCAGAGA
>NW_013952654.1:804233-814225 GCF_001266775.1 Austrofundulus limnaeus | reverse complement strand
ATAACTATTATGATTAGTGACTTATATAAGTCATTGTGAAGCTAACGCTAATAACTATTATGATTAGTGACTTATATAAGTCATTGTGAAGCTAATGCTAATGCAGAACTGGAGCTAATGTGGAGCTAATGCTTACCTTCGCATAGATTAATATTTGGTACTTTCCAATTATTATGATTAGTGGCTTATGTGTCATTGTGAAGCTAATGCTAATGCAGAACTGGAGCTAATGTGGAGCTAACGCTAAACCTGTCATAGATTAATATTTGGTACTTTTCAACTATTATGATTAGTGACTTATATAAGTCATTATGAAGCTAACACTAATGCTATTATGATTAGTGACTTATATAAGTCATTGTGAAGCTAACGCTAATAACTATTATGATTAGTGACTTATATAAGTCATTATGAAGCTAACACTAATGCTATTATGATTAGTGACTTATATAAGTCATTATGAAGCTAACGCTAATACTCTTATGATTAGTGACTTATATAAGTCATTATGAAGCTAATGCTAATACTATTATGATTAGTGACTTATATAAGTCATTGTGAAGCTAACGCTAATGCAGAGCTGGAGCTAATATGGAGCTAACGCTAAACCTGTCAGTGATTAGTATTTGGTACTTTCCAATTATGATTAGTAACTTGTAAGTTATTGTGAAGTTAACACTAAGGCAGAGCTTGGGCTAATGTGGAGCTAACGCCAACATGGAGGTGACCCTAACAAGAGCTAACACTAATGCTAACATGGAGCTAATACCAACATGGAGATGACACTAAGCCAGAGCTAATACTAACACAGAGCTAACATTAACACAGAGCGAATGCTAAAGCTAAGAGGGAGCTAATGCAGAGTTGGAGCAAATGCTAATGTGTAGCTACACAGATAACGCCAACATGGAGCTAATGCTACTATGAAGCTAAGTATAGATTTAAAACACAGGGTAACTGATTTACATTTAAAAACATGTAACCTGTTAATCCTCATGTGAATTGTTATCGGATAACAAATAATTGCAAGTAGGGGTCTCTGCGGACGAGTGGGCGTGTCCCAACGAAAGGCCATTCTAAAGCGACACACCTGATTTGATGGACTTTTTTAAAGAGACACACCGGAATGGACAAGCAAAAAAAGGGGTGTCACCGTACGGCACCACCTGATTGGACAAGAACAAAAGGGGYGTTACTGTACGGCACCACTTTTTCTGGAGACCCCTACTTGGGTCACGTTTCTCCTGGTTAACCTTAGTGTTGGGGTCAGGGTCAGGCTGTAAAGAGATCGAGCAGGGTCTAAGGATACCGTCATGTAGGCCTCGTAGCCCACAGTGTTTATGCTTTAGACACGCCCACTCTTGTGACACGCCCACTTTGATTCCGCAGATAACCCCTTCTCAATAATTGGGGTTCATTGTTTTGGTAACATTGCTCCACCCTAGTCCAGACTGCCTCTGAAGGTGGTCTGAGAGAAGATGTTTTCAACGAGACTTGTTTGAAGTTGAGTGAAAGTTTACCTGACTGATGGGTCCGTCCTTTGAGGCTGAGGCCGTTGGTGTTCAGGGAGGCAGAGCGGGACAGCGGGGAGCAGCGTGTCGGAACAGGAACAAACGTGGGATCCAAGTCCAGAATCAGCTGGTTCAGCTGCTCGATGGACTCATCGATGTCTGTGGTCAGTGATGCCAGCTCATCTTCCTGACAGCTCGAGGTGGTGTCGGCAGACCGGGGGGTCTCCTCGAACGTCAGGCCTCTCTTCACCGCCGCCCGGCTGCTGAGTCCTCGAGGTGGGGTTTCAGGGATGGCCAGGGGCGGCGGTCTGTTCGACCTCCCCTGAGCGCCCAGCGGAAGCAGACCGCCATCGACGGTGTCCACCATCTGCTGCTGCCGCACCCAGGAGCGAGTGGCGCACTGGGCAGGTTTCTGGGTCCCGAGCGTGTTTTCCGAGGACAGGGAGCGGTTAGAACCCGGTCCTGCCTCGTCCTCGTCGTCTAGGATGTCCGTCTCCCTCTCGCTCGACGAAGCCTCTCCGTTGACGGTGCGTCCGAGCCCGGACTCATCTCTGTCCCCGCGACGAGACAAAACAAGTTCCGTCATGACCCCCGGACGAGGCTCCGAGTCTGCCCCGAATATCAGCTTCCCTCCCTGGACCCACTGGTCCTGGGACGCCCCTCTCTTCTGTCTGGTGTCGGTGCGGCCCTGCGAGGTCACGGACAGGCCCGAGTCGCTGCTGGCGGACGGCGCTCGGTCGCTGCAGCTCGGACTGCTGGTGGTCGGGGCCGGTTCAAGGAGGTGAGGAGGACCTGGAAGGAGACACGAAGCGGATTTTTACAATTTCAGTCAAACGTCCCTTTTTTTAAGTTGAATTTTTGATTCATTTCCTGCTTTTTGGTCCCTTTTTTTTCTCCTCAGTTAGTTAAATTTTTGCACCTAAACTCCACACCTGCATGGGTTTGCAGACACACTGTGCMGATAAAACGGGCCTCTTTGTGAGTCAGTCTCAGGAAGGACGTCTACCTGAGGTCAGATCCAGCTGATTGTGTGTTGACGCACGCACAAGTTTTCACAACAAAAGRTCATGGGATCTGCAGGCCAGTAGAGAACGAAAATAAAAACTCAAAACGTCTTCATCTTAAAGTTCTGAACAGGAGTTTCTCCTATTTTACTTCAGACTGGTGAACCCCTGTCCATCTTTACGTCTTCAGCTGCAAAAAGTCAAAACCTGTCCCAACTTTCCCAGGATCCAGGCTGCAAACCGTGGTGAAGAAAAGGCCGTACAGTACCAGCAACAACACGCGCAGTGGAGCTCAGACCACAGCTGGAACAGCAGCCTCTGGAGTCCAGAGAGGGCAATAAAACTCAAATACCAGACACGCATGGTAAACCCTCACAGCTGCTCAACGGCTCTTTTCCCACAGAGGCGCACACAGAGTCCAAAACACACAGTTCTGTTCTAATAGATAATTAAAAAAAAAAACCTCACCAGCAGGAAACTTTCACTGTCCGAGACTAGAAACAGGATGCAAACGCTTGGCCGAAGCCTCCCCCCGGGGAGTCAGAGGAGGAAACAGAAAGATGATTGAAAAGGATGAAACTGGATTCAAAGAGTTGGGCTCCTCTCCGCTCCTGGTTTGTTCTCCTCTCTGTCGTCTCCGAGGCAGGAAGAGGAGAAAAATGCATTCTTTTTTTTTTTTCTTAAGGTGCTAACAGCCCTCTTGTGTCCCAGAAAAAATCCCCGCCTTCAGGACTGGATTTTTTTTTTTAATGTTGGTCCCTCCTCCCTGCATCCTGTCCAGGCTCACAGGTAGCTGAGTGGACAGAGGAGCACTCATACGTTTTCATCTCAACTTGGGAAGGAGAGGAAGGAAACTGTAGGGGTGGATCATTCACGAAACTCTCTCTCTCGCTCTCTCTCTCTTTTTAAACACACATGAAGCACTTTCAAGGAAGAAAAAAAAAAGTAAAGGACCTTGAGCTGCCCAAATTTGGAGAGCAGAATGTAAACATGGAGGCGGTCCATGCACAGGGAGGGAGGACTGGACAAACTGCAACCTGAACCTGATGCAGGGGGGACAAGAGAAGACGAGCGGGACATCGGTGTTCCTCCTGGAATGGAACAGGAAGTGCAAGATATTCCTGTGGGTGCAGTGGGGGAGCTAGGGGGGTGGCCAGTGGTGCCCACCGTGGATTAATCTCCGGCCACACCAAAGGCCACCACAATCATTTGAGGAAACGAGACATTTAAAGTCCTATTCTGATGAGATTAGTTTTACCTAGGGACCCCATGCTGTTTTAACACATTCTCACTCCCGACTCGTCAACATATTGACGCTTTTCCAAAGTTCCCTCTGCGTCTTATTTTGACGCGTCGGGTGGCCCCCTCGCGTCAGTCTTTGCCGCCCGCGGCTTTTCCGGGTTGCGCCACCAGAGGTCTTTGGGTTGGGGGTCTGAGGTTAACATGAGGGATCAGGATAAATGGTTAAGTTTAGGAACTGGGGTCAGGGATTGGACGTCTACAGTGAAAATTGGGTAATTTTATGCTTTGGAACACGTARTTGACGTGAATTTCCTACATTTTCTAAAAATGCTTAATTTTAGCTATCAGGGTTAATGGTTAATTTTAGGTACTAGGGTCAGGGACAGGAAGTCTAAAGTGAATAAAGGTAATTTTAGGCTTTGGGACGGTAGTTTTTGTGCATTTTCTACACTTTCAGAAATTATGACAACAGATTCCGACCCATCTCGTCAAAAAATGACACAATGGGGGTACCCGACGCGTCAAAATGGGACACAGAGGGAACTTTGGAACAGCGTCAGTATGTGACGACTCGGGAGTGAGAATGGGTTGGATATTTGTAACAATTGCAGAGATTGTCTGTGTTGTTAATCCCATGTGAATCGACCATGTCAGTTATTTGTAAAGTAAAGATTTTCCCACAAATTACCTGCTATGTTTTGCTGAACTCCGAGGTCCTGTGATGATACTAATCCAATGCAAACAGGCATCGCTGTGATTTGGACAGGAATGGGATGAATCCAACATGTAATTCGGCGTTTTTATTTATTTATTTATTTTTGTTTCCTGGGTGCATTTTTATTTGCTTTTGGTGAAGAATGGAGGCTGGATTGGAGTGCATTGAAAACCTTATGGGTGCCGTGTTCAACGTGCCAACWACAAACCAGGATTCAATATCATATCCTGAAGATGTCCACAAATTTYAGCAAAATCTCAGGCTTTGTTATCCCGTGTGAATGTGCCACTTTAAAAACAGATGTCGGGGAGTAATTTATTTATTACACGGGGTCCCCAGATAACGCTTATCTCGTGCTTAAGAAATACAGTATATGTAATAATGGTTGATTCACAAATACTGTATTTATTGATGAGATTTGAGTATAATGCAACCTCTTATATTTTCAGCTGAAAAAGCATCACAATATTTGTGTTATTTGCAATGAAAAAATAAAAGGTATTGCGGTAAAAAAAAAGTCAATTTACAGAAGATGACTGGACAGAAGGACAGTATTTTCAAATCCCCTCTTCGCTCTGAGTAAGAAAGACGAGGTGGTAGAAGAAGGGGAAGAGGGGAGGGCTGGGAGTGGTTAAAGTAAAACCACCTGGGCTTCACAACAACATTCTTGGAACAGCGGAGTTGCTCACTGTCTGGCACCTTCATTGCCTTCACGTGGTGTTGGTTATGTGTGTGTATTGTTTTTGTTTACATGCCACTTTTCCTCCACACGCCTTTAAATCTAAATTATATGGCCGGCAGGGGCAGATTCATGAAACAGCTGGAACTGAAACCTCAGCTGTAAGTTAAAGCAATTGTTTCAGCTGTCGCCTGTGTGTTTTTCTGTTGTTACTGGGTGCTTTTTTTTAAGTAAATGGAAACTTTGTGGGGGAAAAAACAATCCTCATGTTAGGTCTGGCTACTGGAGGTTTTATTTAAAAAACTGATGCTCAGGAATCAAACCACAGCAGMCACCATGAATACTTCCTAAAAAGCAAAACACATGTAAATAATTAGTACATTAAAGATCTTTTTTTAGTGCCATGTGAGCACTCACCTAAATCTAAGCTCCACTTTGGATTCTACCAAYATCTGGAAAAATGTTTAGCTTGTTACCAAACGATTGAACAACTGTTTTCTTTTTTACCTGGTAGGTTCACTGTAACTGAAAAATATGTTAAATAAAAAACAGTAAATCTGATTCATAAAAACAACAAGATTCAAATACTAAACCTAACACTGTAGTTTTATTACTGAACCTAACCTGGTAGTTTGGATTACTAAACATAACCTGGTAGTTTGGATTACTAAACCTAACCTGCTAGTGTGGATTACTAAACATAACCTGGTAGTTTGTATTACTAGACATAACCAGGTAGTTTGGATTACTAAATTTAACCTGGTAGTTTGTATTACCAAACATAACCGGGTAGTTTGGATTACTAAATTCAACCTGGTTGTTTAGATTTCATAAACCTAACCTGGTGGTGTGGACTTTTAAACCTAACCTGGTAGTTTGGATTACTAAACTTAACCTGGATGTTTGGATTACTAAACCTAGCCTGGTAGTTTGGTTTACTAAATATAATCTGGTAGTTTGGATTACTAAATTTAACCTGGTGGTTTAGATTTCATAAACCTAACCTGGTAGTTTGGACTTTTAAACCTAACCTGGTAGTTTGGATTACTAAACATAAATTAGTAGTTTGGATTACTAAACTTAACCTGGTGGTTATGATTTCATAAACCTAACTTGGTATTTTGGACTTTTAAACCTAACCTGGTAGTTTGGATTACAAAACTTAACCTGGTGGTTTTGATTTTGTAAATCTAACCTGGTAGTTTGGATTACTAAACCTAACCTGGTAGTTTTGATTTTGTAAACCTAACCTGGTAGTTTGGATGACTAAACACAACCTGGTAGTTTGGATTACTGTACTTAACCTGGTAGTTTGGATGACTAAACCTAACCTGGTAGTTTGAATGACTAAACACAACCTGGTAGTTTGGATTACTGTACTTAACCTGGTAGTTTGGATGACTAAACATAACCTGGTAGTTTGGATGACTAAACATAACCTGGTGGTTTGGATTACTAAACTTAACCTGGAGGTTTGGATTACTAAACTTAACCTAGTAGTTTGGATGACTAAACATAACCTGGTAGTTTGGATGACTAAACTTAACCTGGCAGTTTGGATTACTACACTTAACCTGGTAGTTTGGACTTTTAAACAACCTGGTAGTTTGGATGACTAAACATAACCTGGTGGTTTGGATTACTAAACTTAACCTGGTGGTTTGGATTACTAAACTTAACCTGGTAGTTTGGATGACTAAACATAACCTGGTGGTTTGGATTACTACACTTAACCTGGTAGTTTGGACTTTTAAACAACCTGGTAGTTTGGATTACTAAATATAACCTGGTAGTTTGGACTTTTAAACTTAACCTGGTAGTTTGGATTACTAAATATAACCTGGTAGTTTGGATTACTAAACCTAACCTGGTAGTTTTGATTCTTAACCCCAACAATTTAAATTTTGAATTGATTCATACATTTATCTTTGTAAAAACTGAATCCTAAACCTAACCTGATAATTCTGACCCTAAACATGATTCCTAAATCCAACCATTTGATTGGATACGGGATAAATAATACACACTTCCCTTTAACTACAAGCTGTTAGAGCAAAGGATGAACTACAGGAGCTGTCTAAATTCAAAGAACTGAACAGAGTTTGAAGAACATGAAAATTCATTTTTACTTGTGTCAAAAGATGAGTCRTGATATGAATCTCTTCTGACCGATGGGTCCAGGGTGTCGTAGTCCACCGTCACAGAGCTGCTGTTGTACCACAGCTCTGTACCTGCACATAAAAAACWGGTTACTTTACAAATAAACAGAGTTTATCTTATTTAAAAAATACCAGTTCTTCATATCTTCAAAGTTTTAAAACTTTGATTTCTCAGTTTGTTGGTCGTGTCTGGTTCTGTTTGTGTGTTCTGCCCATGGTATCTGCAAATCTGAATTCCTATCAGATGTGTCTGATAAGCCTCTTGGATTGCTTCCTGTTCAGACTCAAGTAGCCCGGTTTGCTGGTCCTAAGGGTCCCTTTGGGTGGCTGCTGGGTCCAACAGCGCCCTCATCTGGCTGCTGAGCCCGAGCTGTAAGTGGAAAGGTGTGAGCGAGTCACTCAAGACTTGACACGGTTTGAGATGTTTTCTAACCCAAACAATGAGTTGAGGTGATAATTCATCACTGTTGTGTCTCCTTCCATGTGAGGCTGGTTTCCTATCTGATTTTAGTCAAACTCAGTCATGAACCCAAATGTTTCGCCCAGATGTTAAGATTGAGATACCATTTTTTTTTTATAAAAATCTAAAAGAAAGTCAAGATGTGCTTTTTTTACRCACAAGTATGGTGTCTTGGAAAATCTAAACATCCTGCATCAGAAGCAGTGATGTGTAAAGAATGGATTTTGTAGTTTTGTTTGCACAATGGGTGCTTTCGGATCACAGAAACCTTTTGAAAGTTCTTATAACAACTGGAGGAAATCCCGAGCTCTTTATGTGTACAAGCTGCAGGAATTGTGGTTCTCAGACCCCCCCCCCACACTTTTTTTTTTTTTTTTAGCTTTGTAGCTTTCTCAATAAGAGGAACCACCTGGCTTGTGAACGTATCATGAAGGGGTCCAAATTATAAAACTCAACCCCCTAAATACAAATTATCAGTAAGCACGAATAAAACCAATCAAAAGATCAAAAATGTGGCGACAGAAGGAAAGAAATTTGCTGTCGCATCAATTTGTTCTCGAGGACAAGCAGGTAAACTGTCACTTCTAGGGATGCAAGTTATCGATTAATGAATTAATCTAAAGTTGATTGATCTTATCGATTGACTAATGATTAATTGATAAGCGGCCATTTTCTTAAAAACCTGACGTTTCTCTTGAATCAAAGGTCTTTCTATGACATGAAGGGCTAATTTTTTTTACGCACTAAATAAAAAATATTACAGTATTATACTTTATAAAATTTATTGTGCCAGCTGTATTAAAAACTGACTGAGTAAACAGAAAATTGTAGATTTCTCACAAGACAGGAATCTCTTATGTTGCTAGTTGGAAAAAAGAAAAGGAAAAACTAGCTACAGTATATAAAACACTTTATCCACTCTGAACAGAGAGACATAGAACTATCATTTAAACACTGGGTAATATATTAACCTAAAGGTTTACTCAAAAACAAACTATAAACATAATAAAATATCCCTCAGAGGGGTGAACATACAGTTGAGTATTGGAACTGTTTGTTTACATTCCCTGTGGTTCTATCTGGGCAGCTCGCCATGATTTGGCATCAGTTAAATTCATTTGATTGGTTCACTGGCCAGGTTCTGTCACACAGATTAACTTCATGTTACTTATTTGTAGTGACTGTAACTTTTTATGTGTTTGTTCTTCCACACGAGTTAAACTCGGAAAGAATAAGCCAACATTAGCTACAGTTAGCTTACCGTTCTCTGTCGTCCTGTTCTATTGTCTTAAGTTTAATTGTCTTATGTTTTCAATTAATCAAATGAAAGGAATTTTAATCTAATAAACCAATATTCGACAATTAATCGTAAGTAGATTAATTGTTTGCATCCCTAGTCACTTTGCTTCTGAAAGCCGACCTTTGGACGAGTTTGAGCAGCTGGCCGAGGCTGTTAGAAAATATAGCCAACTTTACGTGAAAGTTGAACGGCAAAAAACTTTTTGACAGAAACAGTAACATTATCAGGTACAGGGAGTTTGTCTCTTTGGTGACAACTTTGTAAAGTACAAATGGTGGCTGCAGCGACCAAATGGAGACCCCGACGGGATGAAACCTGCTCATTTGCTTCCCGRAAGTTTTGTTATGAAATTTCTCAACTTTTCACAGCGATTTCAGAGAGTAAGGACAAACAAAGAGACTGATGTCATTTAGACATGACTGCTAACTTAGAGATAACTGGATCCCATTAGAAAACGTTAGAGGAACATGGGTGGAATGGATCTGTTGATGTTCTAGCGTAATAGACCTTTTGCACATTTTGGTTATAACGCATGCACACGGGGTTTTCGCRCATCCACTGGAAGTAGGGGAATCATTCGCTGTGCGAGTCAAGTGTTTACGTTTTTTTTTTCCAATGATTCAGTGACTTTTATAGTGTGTATAACTGTTCGAGGCAACGTGGCCGAGTAAAAGATAAAAGAGAAGCTTGCTCCTTTTACCAAATTCCGCTAGGAAAGTCAAGCAAAGGTGCTACAAGAAGAAAGCTGTGGCTCAATGCACCTCGCCGTCACGACTTCACTCCGACAAAACAATAGTGTGTAATCGGCATTTTGTTTCTGGCATGGCAACTAATGATCTGTTGATTACGTTCCTACGCTACATCTTGGATATGTAAGGATTACGTTCCTACGCTACATCTTGGATATGTAAGGATTACGTTC
>NW_013952654.1:797235-804223 GCF_001266775.1 Austrofundulus limnaeus | reverse complement strand
GCAGCAAAAGAGCATGCTACTGGGCAGATGTGAAGAAATACCATGTGAGTTAAATGTCATCAAAACACGTATTTGTGTTTGTGTTTGTGAAGTTAACCATCAATGAATGTGTGTCTATAAACATACACGATAACGCGATAGCTAAACAGTAAACACCAGTAAATGCGATAGCTCTCGCCGACTACAATGCCCTTGATTCAGCAATCGTCTTCTTTGACACGTTGCCCCCCCCGACAATCGCTTCACAATGACATCCTTTCAGATCCGTGGCACGTTTTTCAGGGATTTTCTCTATTGGTTGTCCACAATTTTCCAAAAYCGCGCATGGACATTACAACTCGCAATCATCACATCGCTCTTTGAAATTACATTCCCCCTCACTTCTGATTTTTGCAGGAACATGGCATTTTGCCATCCAATCAAAACCAATGTTTCATGCGTGCTTTGGAATGTGCAAAAGGTCTGTTCTAATGTTCAAAACAAGGCAGACAAAAGCTGAAGCGACTCCTGTTCACTTTAACGTCATAGAATTTCGGTGCAGGAGGTACCATACGTTTCAGTTGGCCTTGTTCTCACAAGAAAACCAAGTTTTCATGTCTCCTGAGACTGAAAATGACTGTTTTCTGTCAAAGCTGTTCCACTTCTGCAAATTATAAACCAGTTCTGCTACAAATCCTTAAAACGCAGACAGAAAAACTCCCCGTGTCTTTCTCGTGGATTTGTAAAGAATGTTGATTAAAGACAAGAAAAACACTCAAAATTGAGATGACTCATTGTGCATTCTCAGAAAATCTTCATCTAAAACCTAAATGTTTATTATCCCTGATTTTTTTCATTTCGGTTCATGAACCAGTGAGAAGCGTCTGCAGAGACTCAGTACCTGCGATCTTCTCAGGGCTTTCAGAGAACAGCAGGTCCACCTTTCCATCATCTGGGAAGCTTGGATCTGGCAGAGCGAGAGGAAAAAATAAAACACCTGGAAGAGTTCTGCGGTTCCAGAGTGAGCTCAGGTGTGTGAACTGCCAGGTTTATCAGTTACAGATTAAAGCTGAGCGGAGCAGACGGCGGCTCATAAATACCTTCACAGGCGCAGTCAAGGTCCGACTTGGAGAAGGAGAGGGTGTGTCCGACCACGAGTCCCGTGTGGAACTGGAGGCGGAAGACGACTCGACGGGCCGCAGGCCAGCTGGTTTTATCGTAACAAACCACCTAAAAACGACAAATCGGATTACGGCTCATGAAAACTGTTGAATCAGATTGGCTTCAGAAATGAAATCTGAATTAAAATCWKAGATATTTTGCTAACAGACAAAGGCACATGATTGCCAGCCTAAATATGCACTCACTTTAGACTTGTTTGGTTCTTGTTCTTAAAATTTCAATCAACTTTGTCTTTTTTTTGTACAGCTTATAATTGTATTTCTTTACTTTTTGTTGTCCTGTTTATGTGTAAACACGACTACAAAGTTTGAAAATTAAAAGCCACCAACTCAGCCGATGTGTTTCAGCAAAATATCAAATATGAGCTGCTGCGACTCCTGACCATGATGTCTCCTTTGAGCAGCTGAGCCGGCTGAAGAACGACGTAGAGTCGGTCTGTCTGAGCCGCACTGAGGTGGCTGAGAAGGAAACAAATGAAGATTACTTCAAGTTCTTCATCTAAAGGTGTTAAAAGAGAGTAAATGATGCTACTTACTAAACAGCTGATGTGCAAAYGGCGTGCATGCTTTGGTACACCCTCAGGAACAGAGAGCATCCTGAAACAGAATGAGAAAATGATTGTAACGAGCAGCACTAATCCAAAAATTAGTTGCGCTAACCCTAAAGCACTAACTCAAATATTTAAGTTCCCTAATTCTAAAGCACTAATCCACTGAAAAAGTTTGCCAGGGGTGGGCAGCACTAATCTAAAAGTTAGTTGCACTAACCCTAAAGCACTAACTCAAATATTTAAGTTCCCTAATTCTAAAGCACTAATCCACTGAAAAAGTTTGCCAGGGGTGGGCAGCACTAATCTAAAAGTTAGTTGCACTAACCCTAAAGCACTAAGTCACATATTTAGGTTCCCTAATTCTAAAGCACTAATCCACTGAAAAAGTTTGCCAGGGGTGGGCAGCACTAATCTAAAAGTTAGTTGCACTAACCCTAAAGCACTAAGTCACATATTTAGGTTCCCTAATTCTAAAGCACTAATCCACTGAAAAAGTTTGCCAGGTATGGGCAGCATTATGGTGCGTTCACACCGAACGTGATTTCAGCGTCAGGAGCAGCAGGTTTACATACAAAGTCTATGGTGGACGCGCTTCAAGCAACATTGGGAAGTTCTGCGGCGCCTCAAGCGCGATTAGAGTAGCGCGATTTGAACGATTTGAACGATCTGAGCGTTCGACGCGCTGAGGCTCAAATCGCTGAAGTTAGAAAATCTGAACTTTTGCAGCTCGACGCGCAGCATCAACCAATCAGAGAGACTCCAATGTGTGACGTAGTGACATATTTCCCGACGGGACAGTTTACTGAATGATGTCCACTAACCTGAAACAGACAGAGAGGAGCTTTTAGCTGAAATGAGTGCCTGCAGTCGGTGTCCTGATCCGCTCCAATGCGTGGCAGCGACTCGTCAGACTGGAAAAATAGTCCTGAAAGCGAGCTGTGAGCCTCTACTCTGAATTATCTGGTGAATTAATTATGAATTAATTATCTGATGAACGTGACATGCTCTTGCTCTCTGTAAATAAAGCAAAGCCACTTCCTCGTCCGACATTAAACAGCCCGACAGAGGAGGGAGGGGCGGGAAGGCTCTGCCGTGCAGCGCTTCAAGAGCTGTCCTGCGTCTGACCTCAAAGTGCACAAGCTTCAAACTTCAGCGTTGGCTGCAATTTTGAAGCTGAAATCGCGTTCGGTGTGAACGCACCATTAATCTAAAACATAGTTGCACTAACCCTAAAGCACTAACTCACATATTTAGGTCCCCTAATGCTAAAACACTAATCCACTGAAATTGTTAGCCAGGTGTGGGCAGCATTAGTCTTAAAATTAGTTACACTAACCCTAAAGCACTAACTCACAGATTTGGGTCCCCTAATCCACTGAAAAAGTTAGCAAAAGCTAATTTAAAGACCTCAGTTAGTGCTCCGAAATTTAGCTCCGAAATTTAGCAAGTGCTAATCACTAATAAATTAAAAAATTAACAAAACCCCTAAAGCTCTAATCAGAAAATTAGTTCCCCTATTAGTGCTTTGGTGCTTTAGGGGAAGTGTGCCCACCACTGGTAACAAGGGCTCAGATAAAGTAGTTCTCTGCAGAGATTGTTGTCCTGATTTACCTCCATTGGCTTTTGTTTTGGGGAGACCGTAAAGAACGACGCAGAGGAGAAAAGATGGCGACTGGCTCATCCTGTGTCCTCGTTTTAACACTCCGCCCAGCATCCAAACATAGCTGAAACAAACAAACAAACAACAAGAYGGTTGTGGTTTTTATCTCGGCAGATTCCTTCAATAAAGATTAAAGGTGTCGACCTTTGACCTCGGACGTCTGGAGTTCTTACCGTTTTTGCGAGGGGGTCATCTGAGCGGACAGCTTGTCGATGTAGAACCTCTTTGTGGCGAAATGGTCCAAAGAGAGGTCTGGACTGAGAGACACAGATGTTCAGATTATAAATGTCCCGTTTACTACAAAATAGCATATTTTATTATTAAAAATAGCCCTAAATCTCCAGAATATTTCATCTTTATCAAGGTTCTCCATGCGGAAATCATTATCTCTCAGAGAAACGATGTTCACAGTCAGATATGCACGTGCGCAAGTTTGATTTGAACTTTATTAACATCCCACGATAAGACGAAGCCAAACTAGTTTATGGTTAGGGTTGTGAAAACACTGCTAATTATAATTTGTCTTCCCACGTGCACAACAATAAGAATCCCTTCCTTAAAACCAAACATGACAGATCAGTTTATAATCTTCCGCTCTGAACTTTGACCTGCTGAAGACATCCATCCGATCAGCCTGTGTCTATTGTTCTGTTCCTGATCTTTGGCCTGCAAACATGTTCGACAGTAAAACATCGATGGTTCATGTGTTTACCGTCACGCGTCCGCTCGCATCAATAAATTCTCTAACACACAAAAACACTGAATGAAAACCTCTGGGAGCGAATTTAAAATCAAAAGAGACTTTACATTTAGAATATCCATTTTTATGAAGCATCCAATAGAAATGTCTGCACTTTGTTAGGTTCATAAAATGTTTTTYGTAGTTCCTAACAATGGATTATGTGGACAAACATTCCTGTTTTCTGATAAGACGGAGTGTCACCATCAGTACTAGAACGATTTTTCTTTTGTATCTACTTTCCAGCTGACGGTGAACAAATAGCTCCTTTTGTGGCAAAGTTTGCCATAGTTAAATAATAAAACAGAAAAACATCAGTTTGATCAGTGTTACCTGGGGAACATGTTGCTGAACTGGATGTAAGACGCCACAAGAACACCGAGCCGACCTTTGTCTCCCTGTTGAAGACAATAATAACATCAGAGTGAACTGGATGTAAGACACATTGTTAAAGAAGATGGTGGTGGAGGTATAAATGATGGTTTTGTTGATGGTCATGGTGATTGTGGTATTGTTGGTATTGGTGGTGAAGCTGGTGATGGTCATAGTGATGGTGGTGTTGTTGGTATTGATGGTGATGGTGGTGTTGATGTTGATAGTAGTGAAGCTGATGGTGGTTGTTTTTATGGCGGTGATTATGGCCAAGGTGATTGGTGGTGGTAATGTGATGGTGTTCTTGGTATTGATGGTGGGGTTGATGTTCCAATCCAATCCAATCCAACTTTTTTTGTAAAGCACTTTTTGCACCATAGTAGACCAAAGTGTTGTACAGAATCAGCACTACAACACAGCTCAAAAAAACAAAAAACAAAAAAACAAACTCAGTCACAAATAAAATAGGGAAAAAAACAGAAAAATAAGAGCAGGTAATAAAACACAAAGTAAAAACAAGGAATAAAAACAATAAAATGCCTAAAACCTAATTAAAAATSTAGAATAAAAACAAAAAAATTCTACAAAAAATGAATTCTAGTATAAATAAACAACACAACCTCTCACACAGTGTCAAAAGCCAAAGTAAACAAGTGGGTTTTAAGACGAGTTTTAAAAACAGCCAGTGAGGAGGACTGTCTAAGTTCGAGGGGTATCTCGTTCCAAAGTTTAGGAGCTGCATCAGCATAAGATCAATCTCCCTTGAGTTTGAGTCTGGTTTTAGGGACCCTCAGGAGCGGTTTATCAGCTGATCTGAGGGAGTGGGAGAGATTATAGCGGTGCAGCAGATCAGAAAAAACTCCTTCAAGATAAAAGTTTTGTTCATTAGAGATCTGGCGTTAACCAGACCGATCCTTGCAGGAGCCGGTGTTTCTTGGGCAATCCTTGTCCGGAGGGCACGGCAAAGAGGCCGCAGATTGTGCAAGTTCACCCTGTGGTAACAGGGACGAGGAGAGCAGGAGGTGTGGCGCTGAAGCACCTCATCCGGGCCGACGACAGGTACCAACCAGGTGTCGACAGAGTGGAGGGAACGCCATGAAAAAAGGCGCCGCAGCTCTTTTGGCACGATCCGAGAACCATCAGTAAAGCGCATCAAACGCAACCTCATCTTCACCAGCTGTCCACTGCGTTTTCCCCAGCGGCGGCGGCTTTTGTTCCACAGAGGTGGGGCCGGGTCACGGCATAAACAAGCTGGGAACCTTGTTAGAAGCGGGGGCACGGTTTTTTGCCCATCATGACCACAATATGCCACATCATTAGCATAATGTTGCAAATCCAAAAGTGTTTGGCAATTATACACAAGTAAGGCRTTGCCCTGTTGCTGAATAAAACATAAACAGCAGACAAACTAACAAAGTTTGCAGTGACAGGAGGCGAGCCATACACACTGGCGCCATCTTCAAAAGATCACCACAAATGAGATTTTGATGAGATGATGTTGACAGTAGTGAAGCTGATGGTGGTTGTTGTAWTGGCAGTGGTGATGGCCAAGGTGGTGGTTGTGGTAAGGGTCATGGTGTTTTGTGGGGATGGTGTTGTTGGTATCGATGGTCACGATGATGAAGCTGATGGTGGTTGTGATAATATAATGGTGTTGTGGGGTGATGGTCTTGTTGATGGTATGGTCTTGTTGGTGTTCATGGTGGCGAAGATGGTGGTTGTGGATGTGATAATGGTGATGTTGATGGTGATGAAGCTGCTGGTGGTGGTTGTGATAATGGTGATGGTGGTGTTGTTATTGATGGTCATGATGATGGTGGTGGTCTTGTTGGTATTGATGGTGGCGAAGATGATGGTTGTGATAATGGTGATGGTGGTGTTGTTATTGATGGTCATGGTGACGGTGATCTTGTTGGTATTGATGGTGGCGAAGATGATGGTTGTGATAATGGTGATGGTTTTGTGTAGTGATGGTCATGGTGATGGTGGTGGTCTTGTTGGTATTGAGGTAGTGTTGGAGTTGATAGTGGTGAAGCTGCTGCTGGTGGTTGTAATAATGTTGATGATGGTGTGTATTGGTGGTGAGCAGTACCCTGCAGTGTAACACCAGGACATGCTTCGGGTGAGTCTGCAGCCAGTTCTCCATCGTCGTGCACACGTTAAATATCTGATCCAAGCTGGGAGCGAGGTGCTCCAACCATCCTGCATTCAAAACCTGAAACAAACACAAACTCTGAAACATTTAACTTCATACAAACTACAWCTCCAGTGAAGTTGAGACTTTGTGTAAAACAAATATTTAATTTGAATTTGATTTCTTAAAGAGGCAATATTATGTGTTTCTCAGGCATATATTTAAATACTATACCATAATAAAGTATCTATGTCACCTTTAGTTGTTATTAAAATGCTGTTTTTATGTTTAAATAGAAAATAAACTTATCTTCTCATCAAACGCCTTGAAATCGGCCTCTATCTCTTTAAGAACCACCTTCCGCTTCCGTCC
>NW_013952654.1:791267-795075 GCF_001266775.1 Austrofundulus limnaeus | reverse complement strand
TTCCCTCGCAATACTTTTGCGTTACCTCGCAATACTTTTGCATTTCCTCACAATACCTTTGCATTCCCTCGCAATACTTTTGCGTTACCTCGCAATGCTTTTGCATTACCTCACACTACCTTTGCATTCCCTCGCAATACCTTTGCGTTCCCTCGCAATACTTTTGCTTTACCTCATAATATTGTTTTGCGTTCCCACGTATAAGTTTGTTTTATATATGAACTGAATTAAATAAGATTTTTATTTTGAAATATCCAGTTACCAAAACAGGATGTGTCGCCACAAGTTCGTGAAATTGACATTGATGTTGCGTGGCTGCACTGTGTTAAAATATCGGCATATGACATACTTCCATGCGTGGCTGCATAATATACGTATTCATTCTGAAGCTGAATTAAAGCAGTAGGCTAACTCACTAATGGTAAACATGTGAGTTTATTAATAAACCGGCAGGCACAACAGTGTTAACGACTTTTGCGAGGGAACGCAAAAGATATTGCGAGGTAACACAATACTTTTGTGTAGGAACGCAAAAAGAAAAAAAAAATCCCCCATGTCCCCTCGCAGGCTCAGTAGAAAAGAGCCTCACTGAGTGATAAGTAGTGGAGCTCAGCAGACAGTTTAAGTTTCACTTTCACTTGTTTGCTTTGTTACTGCCGAGAGCCTGCAGGAGTCATGGGCGGGGTGTGTGGGATGGGGGGTGGGGAGGTGTGCTCCGTGATGAGGAAGTTCGGCTTAAAGACACGTCCCARGGGCGTTTCTGGTCCCCACCTGTCGTTTTGCTCCTCAGCATGGCTTCCTAAAAACACTGCAGGATTTCTCAAACATGCATGAATGAGTCAGAGCAAGGCTTTGGGCATGTTTTTTTATGAGAGTATAACATTATAACATGATATATTTACATTATATTGCCCCTTTAACACGTTCCAACCCATTACCTTATGGTTCATGTGGGTGAGAGCATCGTGCTTCTGAGAGAGATTGATGAGCTGCATCAGAGCAGAAAACAAACACAGAAATCTGTTCAAAAACGGATTATTACTTCACKTTGACCTGAAATCCATAAACCTGAAGCAAATGAAGTGGGTGAATCTGAAGATAGGGCTGGTTCTAACAGCCGTGAAAAGGTTTTAAATGTTTTCCCGCCTCACCATGTAGTTGTGTCCATGCTTGGACTGCAGCATCGGAACGATTTCCCTCAGGCTCTGCAGGTAGTTGTCCTCAGGACACGCAGCAGGACAGAGGACGCTGATGATGCGCTCCGTGACGTACGTCAGATCCATCTGACGCCGCTCCTCCATGTCGGCTTTACATGGGTCGTCTGAGACGACTGGAAGTGCCCCGGTGTCAAAAAGAAAGTTAAAGGGACTTTAGGGAAGTGAAACCTTTCTGKTTTTAACTCTGGGTTACTCCGAGCTTCGGCCACATCTTCTGAACGGACGCTGACTTTCGGCTCACGCTGCAAATAGCTGATTTCAACCTATGAATCTCATGTGAACGCCTGCTTTGTCACTGGAAAGACTTTCTGAACATGTGACTGCATGAGCGCAAACATAAATGTCAGCTCAAAATTCTGCAGACAAAAAGAAAAACTTGCACAAGTGGCTTTTTTACATTTGGCAAATCCATAAATATATAGTATTTATGTTTTATAAACACTTATTATCATTATATAAAGTGTAGCACCTACAGTTAGTCTAGTTTTAAACAAAAACGTTTTGTCATCCATTAGCACTTGGGGATAACTCTCAGCTACTACCACACTTTAACTCAATATCTGTAAAAGTGCCAGAGTTATTTTTATGTGGCTGACAGCTACTTTCATGTTTAATGTTTATAAATGAAATAATAAAACATAAAAATTATTTGCTTTGTTGCTTTTGTCTTAATTTTACAAAACAAAATCTGACTGATGTTTAACAGAGATGCTAGCGCTTAGCTTGTAAGGCTAGTTACGTGGCTAATGCTAGTATTTTTAACAGAAATAAATTGTTAAAACATGACAGAGATGAAGCTCAAGTCCTAAGGAGAAATTGAACAAACTTCTGAAATTTTATTTTTGATGTGAAAAACATTCACGCAGGCTACAGTAGTTAGCTTTAGCGTTAACTTAGCATGAAATCATGAACATTTTAGCCTGGTTCCGCTATTTATATGGTAGCCATTATGATTCAGGTTAATTTTGATCTTTTTTATGTTTAATGTTTATAAACAAAAGCAGCAAAACATGAAATTATTTGTCTTAATTTTACAAAACCATAAATTAACAGAGCACCTGCTAACATGACTAATGCTAGCAAGTTTAACAGAAACAAATCTTGTTGTTATAAATAACTTGGAGTTAGATGAAGACAAGCTTTTAAGATAAATTACTGAAATCTTATTTTTGATGTAAAAAAAACATCTGCATGCTAACTGTAAAACTATAGCAGCCAGCTTTAGCATTAGCATAAAAACAAAAAACTGGAACATGTCAGCTTGACTCTGCTTGTGGCAGACAATTTGAATCAGGTTGACTTTTAGCTACTTTTATGTTTAAAGTTTATAAATAAAACAACAAAACAATAAATTATTTGTCTTAATTTTATTTTAAAATGGTTGACTAATTTTTAAAAGAGTATGTATTTTTTGTCATTAACAGAGATGCTAACACGTAGCTTGTTAGGCTACTTACGCGGCTAATGCTAGCATGTTTAACAGAAACATGTTATAAAGTGACAGAGTTAAAAGTTCTGCTTGATACATGGCAGATTAAGTTCTTCAGAGAAATTTAATGAACTGATGAAATTTTATGTTTCATGTGAAAAACATGCTAACGGTAAAGCTACAGTAAATAGCACAAGTGTTAGCTTAGCACAGAAGCTAAAAAATTGGAATATTAGCCTGGGTACTCACTCTTCAAACTTTTAAGATATTTACACTTGTAAATATATAAAATACATTTTATTTTCCGTGTATTAAATAATAAAATAAGTGTTTATGGATTTTATCAATTTTGGACGCATGTTTACATTTTCTCTAATGATTGTGTTAGGGTGTATGACTTCATTTAAAACTTTATTTTTAGTTTTGGGACTCTATTTAGAGTTTAACCCGCTTTCACCAAAACCACACGACCACAGCAGAGCAAACAGTGACTCAACAGAAAATAACCTGCTGAAAATCACAGCAGCTGCTTGTTTTTTAAAATTTATTTAGTCCAAGGAATAACATGTTGAGAKTGAGGTTCTGTTGTATCAGAAAAAATACATTTTGATTTTCTTTAGCTTCACGGTGGCACATTTTCCTCAAAGCACTGATCTTAATCTTAAAATGAATTGTTTTTAATGATCGTGTTTTATAATATTAAGAGAATATCATTTGGACTCTACTTGCAGCAATCTGAAAAGACACTAAACAACATATTAAAGATGCAAAGTAGCTGGAAATGTTAAAAATAAACAACAAGGGATGAAAAACACACATGAACAAGAAAATAAACACAAACAAGATGTGAACTAAAAGCAAAAAGGCAACATTAAAACTCCCAGATAGGGCTGCCACGATTAATCGATGACTAATCGATTATTAAAATAATCGATGACTAATTTAATAATCGATTAATCTTTTTTTTGTTGTTTACTTTGTTTTTCTCTCCAAACTGCTTTGACACCTTCAGGGAAATTTACCACAGAGCAGAACTTACCTTCCACAGCAATTATTTTTAGTTAGCATATAGCTAAAATCTAACCATGGTTAACCGCAGTGAAGTTAGTTTCAAGTTGGATATTCGATATTCGAGCTCCGTGAATCAAGGGTTGTCTCCCTC
>NW_013952654.1:785309-790656 GCF_001266775.1 Austrofundulus limnaeus | reverse complement strand
ATTAGTCGACTAATCGAATAAATAATCGGTGATTAATCGATTATTAAAATAATCGTTTGTGGCAGCCCTACTCCCAGACACACAAAAATACTGAAAAAGACCAAAGTGAAACAAAAAATTAAAAATAAATAAATAAAAACACAAGAAAAGGAACATACGATGTTAGGATTAAAACAGTTGCCAAACTAAGCAAAACGTTAACAAAAAGACAACAAAAAGACACGACAGTTGAAAACAAACGACACAAACATGGAGGCAGATCTGCACGAGCAGCTGAGAGAAAACACAAATTATTTCCAAAACAAGACGGGAGAAAAACCTTTAAAGGGTCAGAAAACAAGAAGAAAGACTCAGACCAACTGCTGAGCGCGACAAAACCATGTGAAAACAACCAGTGAGATCAGAGACGACGTCATTTCTGTTGTTCCTCTGAGCAAACACACAGTTATCGGTTCAAACTTAAAAGAAAAAAAAATTGTCTTTTTTTTTTTTTTGCTCCCATGCTTCGATGTTTTCCAGAGAATCCTTTTTGGGAAGCAGCTGTCAGGGTTGGGCGAGCAAATTTAACGAGCAACTTCTCCCCAATTATAGATTTCTGGCTGTTTTTTTTTTTCTCCAGAAGTTTTCAGCTCTGCCTGGGAAAACAAATACAAGAACTGAACCACAGCTTTCAGAGAACTGCTCTGAAAACTGGCCGCATATTCCACTTAGAAAAAAAAGAGGCAAATTTATTGTGTTTATTACAACTGAGCTCACAGTAAAACATCCTGCAGCTCGGAGACACAGTTGGATCAAACTGTTGTTAATTAAGTGTCAGAAACAGAATAAAAACTCCAATAAAAGCTTCTTGTTTAGTTTTACAGAAACTAATCTCCAGGCTGATCCCCGCAGAGATTCACCTCTCAGTTCATTCAGATATTAAGAGTTTAATAYGAGATTAAATCCCAGAGTGAACACCTCAGAGCTGGGATCTGTCAGCGAGACGTTCACTAAAAGCGAGGGGAGGTTTATGAGGTTTACCATCAACACGCTTCGCAGGAAAACTGTCAAACTTTTCTGCAACTTGTCAAGAAACAGAATAAAGACGCTTACCTCGGCCGCAGGGAAACGAGACGATAAATTCTCAGCACGGATGAGTGAAAGTCTGACTGTTTTATAAAAAAAAAAYGACTGAGGTGGAGACTTGACAGACGGTGGGAGGAGGAAGAAACGAGATGATAAACGATACAGTTGCACTTTGCCCTCTGTTGGACTGCAGTGTGCAACAACACAAACTGATTATCTGCCCCAAACAGTCACAAAATAATAATAATAAATTTTTTAAAAAACATTTTAATGTCAAAGTCACACAAGTTGGAATATCTACAGAAAAAAATGCACACTTGGATCATTATTTAATTGTGACATTTACATTTTAGTCTTATTTGCAGATTAAACACAAAATTTACAACTTCTAAAACACGATAATCAAATTACAAGGTTGTTTGACATCTTTATCTTACACTTTCATTGTTGCTATGAATGAGTCATAAACTAAAAGCTTTATTAAAGAACAAAAAGAAGCAAAGAATGGAAAAAATAATAGATTTATGTGAGAAAATCTCAGAAAATTCAAGGTATGTAACTCCAGAGAAGTTAAACAACAAATATAAAATAATTGAAGCCATGGGAAACTTCCAAAAAACACCAAAAAAGAAAAAAAAAACACTAAAAACTGCCATTTATATTTACAATAAACTATTACAATTTTATTTTTTTGCCGTGGTAATGCAGCTTTCTGTCCATCAGATGGCGCCCGTGTACGAGTTTAATGTGTTTTTACACAAGAAAACCCAGCAATCCAACATCATTTTTCAAACTAGCCTAATAAGAAAAAGTTTTTTTGAGTGATTTGTATAGTTTCAGAAGACTAAAGCAAGGAAGATCACGGTTGGTGGTTAAATTCCCACCTGTTTCAGAACGTGTTACTGTATTTKCACGCCATGGTGCCTTCGGTGTCACTTTTAAGCTCGTAAAATCCAACAGTGAGAGAAGAACCATGTGTTGATGARATACGTGGTCACTTAAATAATGCAAGACTTTTGATCATAACTCATACAGATACATTTTTAATTAATTGCTTTATTGTGTAATTAATCTGATTAATGTTTGTTTAAATACACGCTACTTGAACTTGCAGCGTGTAATTTGAGTACAGCGAAAGTTTCCGAGCCATGTTTTGGCACTTAAACGCGTCATAATTCATATCCAATGAGACCCCGCCCTTGTCCACATTATACCCGCTGACCGTCAGACTCTTCGGGGTTGAACCGTGTCTGTCCGCGCCTTGTCGTCTGTTAGCGTATATGGCGACCGGTTAAAACAAAAACCTCCGGTTTCTTCGCTCCGCCAGCCGGTTAGCTCCTATTAGAGAGCTAACGGGCTTCTGGTGAAATGGGATGATGTAGCGGGATAACTCTGCGGGAGAACTACGCAGTACCTTAGCATGCTAAGCTAACGCGGAGCTAACGGCTGGAAGCTAACCCCCCGAGCAGCGTTCACCTGCAGGCTGTTAAGCTAATGATGGAAAGCGGGAAGCAGAACGAGTCCGGGGCGACTTTACCACCGGAGTCCGGCGGTAACCCGGCGAAGCCGAGCGGACTGTCGCCGCTGTCCCCCGGTAAGAGACCCTCCGTCGGGGAGGACGAGGCGGGCGGGGGCGCCGAGGCGAAACTCTTCGGCAAGGGTCTCGCGGCCACCTCCCTCCTCCAGATCGCGATACGGAACGGAATCTACCAGAACCAGGTGGCCAACGCGACCGGCGGCTCGGCGAAGAGCGGCAACCTTTACAGCCTGACGTCGGCGGGCAGCAGCGCCTCCGTGAACTCGCTGCTGAACCGGCGGCGGCACCGACACAAGCGGAACCTGTCCCTGGGGGCTCCGCCGACGAGCGCCGGCTCCCCGCCCGGGGCGTCCGCCGAGGCGGCCGGCCCGGCTCCCTCCTCCGCCTCGCCGCTGAGCACCCTCAGCCTGGACAGGAAAACCTTCCTCCGGCAGAAGCAGTCGAAGCAGCTGCAGGCCGCCGACAGGTCGTGGGTGAGGTCGGACCTCCGGAGGGGCTGCGTCCACGTCCACGACTGGCTGACGCCCTCCTACCCCCGCCCGGTGCTCTGCACCCTGGACACCACAGCCAGAGAGGTGGCCTGTAAGCTGGAGGGGAGCAAATCTGGAGCTGTGCTGAGAATAAACTGTAAACCTAACCCACCTGACCCAAACCAGCTCAGTAAAGATGATAACGGACTCTGTGACGCTCTGGATGTGAAAAACCTGAAATGTGAGGAACATGAGAAGTGTTTCTCTGACCTTAAAGTTCCCAATAATTTATTTCTTCATGATAAAACTGGGAGCAGCTCTTCCTCAGAGATCTGTCTGAACGACATTGATCTGGGTCAGACGGCGGCGGACTGCTATGGAGCGTATTCTGGTTCTGACATGGAGAGCAGCACCTGCGAGGACTTCAGCCCAGGTGCACCCAGGAGCACGGAGAACCCAGACTCGCTCAGCGAGGGCCTGGTTCTGGGCCTGGACTCGTCTGCGATGAGCTGCGACAGCCCCCCTGAGGGACCCGACCCCTTCGAGAGTTCCTCGGACGACCTTGAGCTCACCTCCTCTCCATCACATTCAACTGACAACTCTGCTGCAGACCCGCCCCCGTCGGACCCCCTCCCCGGCGGCGGCGGCGAACAAACCGTCAAACCAACCCTCAACAAATGCCCCGGCAGCTCTCAGACCCGGCCCCTCACCAGCCAGGAGACCCCGGCGGCATCGAGGGGATGGGCCGAGCCCGCCCAGCCCAGCCCGACCCCGGCCCTCATGCTCCAGCTGCACGGCGGGGCGGTGAGGCGGCTGGGCGACGGCGAGCGACCCCTCCAGATCCTGAACGATTACCTGTCCGACCTGGGGTTCGAGGAGGCGTGGAGGGTGCAGGAGGAGGGCTTGAACCCGGACATCGGCTGCCTGATACGCTTTTATTTTGGTGAGCATTTAAAAAAATCTGACCCACTCTTTGCACATCATGTTGAGCGAAGATCCACTCCGCTCCCTGCTGATTGTTCAACCAGTGTGTCCCATTGTCCTGCCTACACAATAACACCCAGTGTTAAACCAGACCTCCCATAATAAGACACCAGATCAGAACAGGTGTCCAAACAGCTCCACGTCTTTTTCCTTTAAACCGCTGTTTTTGTTTTTGATAATAAACCTATTTTGGTGCCGAGCGTTAAGAGGATGGAGAAAACCAGCCCTGATCTCTGACAGGATTAGCACAACTGGATGTTGTTTACGACCTTGATTTCTGCACTATCAGCAAAAACAAAGGAGATAACGAAACGGGAGCTGATGGCTTGATTTGTAGAGAAACCTTTAAACAGGAATACCTACATCATAACTTTTAAAGTCTACGTATCGTACAAAAATAAGGGTTTTAGCCTTTAAATACATTTTGTTGCACTTGGAGTCACTAGGAGGGGCTTGTGGAGTTACAGTTTACAGTTCTACTTTCTATAGAGCCCAGAATGAAGGATTTAAATGTTAAAAATGATTTAAAAGAGGCTACTTCCACTTTAAAGCCAGACAGTTCAAATCATYTACATAATGAGTGATTGATCTGAAATAAGTGATTTTCTGTTAGGATCTTTAAGTCACTTTTTTTTTATTAATTCAAGTTGAATAATTTAAAAACAAAATAAATTCTATATATGTGACCCAACATGTCGAAATGAGGATTAAGTCAAATTTGATCAAAATGACCTCATTACAATTTCAGATTCTTGGCTTTAAAAGCTACATTTTGATACCTGGATCATCTTATCATAATTAAATCCATACATATGACTTGATTTGTCTTGTTGGTTACAATAATACATAAATATTTGGTCTGAATCCTAATTTTATGTCATTTTCATGAGGAATTTTTGCTGTCCTTATAAAGAGGAAACCTCACATTATATTTGAATGTTGAGATTTACCAGCTAAATAGAAACAAAACTTTGCTARCTCACAGGGAAAATGTCAAATTTTAAGGCATTTTTCCTCGAAATCCTTTTTTTTGTTGTTGCTACTGCTAAAAAAATGCTTCGAATTTTTGTTTTATGATTATATTTCAGACAGTTCATTCAACTGATTCATTGATAAGGCTTTTTATTCATTATGTTTTGACAACATGCAAGTTTTCTTAACATTTTAGTCAAAACACTATATTTGCCTATTTCTCCATTTATCACTTTTGGACTTAATCCTCGTTTCGATGTGATGGGTCACATGTAATAATTTTTGTGTTTTCTACATTCAGTTGGCTGTAGAAGCCATT
>NW_013952654.1:783419-785299 GCF_001266775.1 Austrofundulus limnaeus | reverse complement strand
GCTTTCAACTGAGTGAAAAAATCACTGATATCAGAACTTACCTTCCACAGCAATTATTTTTAGTTAGCATATAGCTAAAATCTAACCATGGTTATATAATAGCAGCTGCATTCTGACGTGATAAGCTGTATGTTTTATATTCAATTAACGTATGATCTGATTAGTCGACTAATCGAATAAATAATCGGTGATTAATCGATTATTAAAATAATYGTTTGTGGCAGCCCTACTTGGAAAGAAGCAAATAAATAAAGCTATCGGATCTGTATCGGAAAGACTAATCMTTAAAGAAATCGGATTGTATCTGGAGCCAAAAAATCTGGATGGGGACATCCCTACTTTGTACAGTACTGCAATAGATTTAGCTGTTTTTGTTCTTAATTTATGAGGTTTCCATTTGTGTTAAATTTGTTGAATTTTAAAAACATTCGGAGACGTTAACACCTCTTTCAGTTTCTCCCTCCGTTGATATTTTGGTAGAAATATTAACATGGTTTTTTTACTCCCATGGTAGCGTGGGGCAGAAGTTTTAAGAAAAACAATGTCATGTATTTCAAGTTCAAGTTTATTTATGTAGCACCAAGTCACAACATACGTTGTCTCAGGACACTGTACATTAAAAAGTACAGATTGTGTTGAATCACTTCATCACAGTCTCCCATCCTGAGCAAACAGAGAGGAGAAACTCCCTGCTAATCAGGAAGAAACCTCCAGCAGAACCAGGCTCAGGACAGGAGACCATCTGCCTCGACCGTCTGGTTGGAGGACAGGAAAGAGACACAGACAAACACAGAAGAACTGGTCCAGGACTGGTCCAGGTGCACCTTCTTCTGGTAAAGAGACAAAGAAAAAAACATGTTATTGATAGAAATAATTACATTAAACATGTAGAGAAGAGAAACTAAAGACAACAGCAGAGTGAGGAAATGTGCTCAGTTTGTGCTCCAGCRGTCTCAGYGTCCCGTTGAGTGATTTGTGTTTYYAAAACCAGTTTTATGGAGATGAGGTGGAACTCTCGGTGACTAACMGGGTCCTGATTGCTGCACGACGTGTCTGATGAGAGACAGAGGTTTGAGGCGCAGCCGGCGGCAGCTTTTATTCTCTCCCTGTGTGTTTGTCTCGGTGCTGCTGACATTAAGGAAACGGCGACCCGAGCAGAACTCAGATTTCACCTCCTCAGTGTTTCGGAGCGAGGCGTCTCCCTGCAGAGGTCACCGCTTCGCTTCAAGCTGTAAACTCATCTTCACTTGATGCAGACTCATCCGACGCTTTCAAACGCTCTGTTTGTCCAGGGACGGTTCAGGGGTTTAAAATCGACCCCCACAGTCCCCACTTTAGAAGATGACTGCACCAAAACTGCGGTGTAATCAATATTTCCAGTTGAGATGCTGTAGCTTTTATCCTCCACGCCTGTTTTGGCAGCTGTAAGTTTGTTCGCGGGGTCCTGAGAGGAAGGCGGGCACAGACGGGAGGTACAAGTGTGTCAGTATCTGGATCGGTTCAGTCGTTAACGTAACGAGCTAATCTGATTTCAGGCCTCTTAATTTCTTCTTTTCCCCGGTGGGTTTGATCTGACCGCAGGATCTGCAGCCTCAAAATGTAACAAAACACACCTGAATGGGGCGGTTTTAGCTTCTTATATTACGTTACCCCGTGGAAAAGAGAAACATGTGACCAGTTCTCTAAATCCATACAGAAGTGTCTGAATCCATTAATCATGATTCGACTGTTAAATAATGAAAGGTTCAGTTGTGTTGCAAAAATACAAATTCACTTTATTTTTGCTCTTCACCGTAAACAATAGGGGTGGTAAGAAAATATCGATACACTGAAATATCGCGATATTTCATTTCCCGATACTGTATCAATATTCTAAAGCC
>NW_013952654.1:777769-782129 GCF_001266775.1 Austrofundulus limnaeus | reverse complement strand
CATAATTAATAAACGTTGTATCAATGTATCATTTAAATGAACTGTCTGAAATATAATCAAAAAACAAAATTTTCAAGCATTTTTTGAGCAGTAGCAACAAAAAAAAAACCGATTTTGAGGAAAAATGCCTTAAAATTTTGAGATTTTCCCTGTGAGCTAGCAAAGCTGTGCTTCTTTTAGCTGGGAAATCTCAATATTCAAATATAATTTGAGGTTTTCTCTTTAAAAGGACATCAAAAATTCCTCATTAAAATTACAAAAAATTAGGATTCAGACCAAATATTTATGTATTATTGTAACCAACAAGACAAATGAAGTCATATGTATGGATTTAATTAAGATATCAGGATGATCCAGGTGTCAAAATGTAGCTTTTAAAGCCAATAATCTGAAAATGTAATTAGGTCATTTTGACCAAATTTGATTTAATCCTCATTTCGATATGATGAGTCACATTTTTGTAATGTTTCTGTCAGCTTCTGTTCAACAAAACTTATTAAAAGGAAAAATGAAACGACTACATTTCATATCAAGACGTTTCTTGAAGTTTAAAAATATTAATGTTGGTAACAAAACTAAAGGATTTTGTTAGAACGTGGTCTTTTACACATTTCTACATGCGGGAGAGCAGTTTCAGTCAGATGTTTACATACAGTAGTTTTCCTCTACAGAATGAGATTAAATCTTTACAAACAGAAGTCACCAGGGTGTCTGTCAGCTGTGATGTCTGTGATCCTTAGTTTCTTTCGTTTTCCTCCAAATAACGTTAGCACTGAACTGGATGTAAACATACAGCAAGCCAGGAGTGACACAAAACATAGAAACACAACTCAGCTTCATCACACAAGACGGTGTGGAGAAAAACACCTCGTGCCCTGTGAATCGATTTTCACACAGTGTTCTTTAAAGCGCCTGTGACATCAGATTTTTGTAATAAACAATGCATTTTTGGAAGGATAACATCGATAACATGTGGCAAAACAAATTTCACACCACTGAGATGAACAGTTGTTGAGATATTCACCTGTGAAGAAACAGGAAGTGATGTCAAAGGGGAATGTCTGCATGTAAACAGAGYGWTGTAACAAAAGCTAACAACAGACTGTAGAGAAGAATCTGATGYTTCTTTAGATTATTTTGAGTCACTATCAAAGAGACGAAGAAGAGTTAAAGATCAAAAAATATTGTTTCAATAAACAAAGACCAGAGAGTTTGTTTTACTAATGAGTTCTCCTTTGATGTCACTTCCTGTTTCACGTTGGCTGAACCAAATTCAAAAGAAAATATGTCAGTTATGAGACAAACTGGGTAAAATCATGTGTATTATGCCAATTTTCTTAAGTATAAAGATGTTTTCTTTGACTTTTTGTATTTGAAGGATAGGCGTGTCACAGGTACTTTAAAAAGTTTTAAAAGGCGTTGAATTGATCAATCCAAAAATAAGGCCTTAATTAGCCTTAAAATGTCAAATCAATCCTTCAGACCGAGGTCTTACAAATGTTAACACATTGTACGTAGGATGACTAATTCATCTCAAATATTACAATAATTGGTAACTTTTATTTGTTTTTAAAGAATTGACCAAATGCCTCTTACAGGTCGTTTTGTTTTAAAATAAATATTTGGCTAAAATTGTTTTCAACTGCGTTTTTTTTTTCTATTTGTGTTTTGTGGTAAAGTTGTTCTTTAAATATCATAAGTGGTATTAAAAATCTGAAATTTTACTTTCTTTAAGCTGTAGGAACCCCGTCACAAGTTTAAATGAAATCGATTTAAGATCAAATCGATTTTTTTATACCCACCCCTTAGTGGTGCARCACATGTATCTGTATTGAACGGTTCAGTACAGTTACATGTTGTTGCACCACTATAATGCAGATTTTCAATTTATTTTAGCTTGAAGATGCTCTGTGTTGAAGGATCAGTGGATCTGTGTTCGACTTCTCCACYTAGGCTGCATTTTTGAGCACATATCCACTGAGAAACTTGCTGTTTCAGCAACATTTAATTAAAAAAACTGTACTTTTGAGGTTAAACAAATGTTCAGAATTAATTTAGATAAATTACAAGTTAAGCAGGACATTTCTCTTTTTTTGTGTTGAGAAAATATTGAACTGTGAAACTAAAATATGGAACCRCTGTTAAGTTTTGCGTATCGCTGCACTCCTACCTGTTAACGTTGGCTGTGGGTCGTGTGGTCTCTCCCCTGCAGGGAAGCCTCGCAGCGTGGGGCGCTCGGAGCGCGTGCAGCTCTCGGGGGCGTTCAACGTGCGTAAGGGGAAGCTGGCGCTGCCGGTGAACCGGTGGTCGAAGCGTCAGGTCACGCTGAGCGGAACCTGCCTCATCGTGTCGTCTGTGAAACACGCACACACCGGCAAGATGCACATCCTGCCCCTCATCGGAGGAAAGGTAACCGGACTCTGAGTTCAGCGCTGGTGTGAAGGGGCGGAGCTACAGTCTGAGACGTTGTTTCCTCGCTGCAGGTGGAGGAGGTGAAGAGGCACGGCCACTGCCTGGCCTTCAGCTCCGCCGGTCCTCAGAGTCAAACCTACTACGTCAGCTACGAGTCGTACGCCGAGCACCTGCGCTGGCACCGGGCCGCCTCAAAGGTACGATACCTTAAATCTGTTAAAGGACTTTTTCCTGAACGCGTCCTCACCTGGTCTCCCTGACCCCGCTGGGACAGGTCGCCTCTCAGAGGGTGAGCTCCGTGGACCTGTCGGGCTGCAGCCTGGAGGAGCTGCCCCCTCAGCTGTTCTACAGCCAGGACCTGACGCACCTCAACCTCAAGAACAACTTCATGACGCCGCACAAAGGTGTTCCCGCTCTCACCAGGTGAGAATCCACCCCCTCGTTGTTGTTGTTGTTTTCTTTGCTTTTTGTTGTGGTCTCGTTAAAAACATCAGAGCAGAGCGGGTTAGCATCAGCTCCTCCAACACCGATACAGACRTCAGTCTAACAGACCCCTGATGTGTGTTGACACTTGTTTGTTTTTTGGGTCGACTCTTGAAGCTTGTATTTGCTTTTTCTTCCTCCTTTTACATGATAAAAAATGGCAGTAATAACAAATATTACTCACAAGTTTCAGTTTGAACAAAAAAAAAACATCTATTAATGAAACATCAACAATGGAGCAAACCATGTAAAACATTTAAATATATAACAATAAAAACAAACAATCTTGAGTTAAGATTGTTTTTATGTTATCAGTGAATTCATGCACATAAAACACAAATATTGGTCAAAAATACTGGCCGATCGATGAATTGGTTGACCTCTAATATGAAGGTGTATAAAACAGTGTTTTTGTGGACAGCTTTAAATTTTTTGGACAGTTGTGGGGGGCAGAAAGCCATTTTAATCTGGCCTCGCTTATATTAGCTAGCCATTAGCTCATCAGTCCAGTCAAAGCTAATTGCTATTGTTCAAAGCCACAAACTTTCAGTAAGGTATTCACAACTGTCTGCGTCTGTAATCTACTCTTTGAGTGTTTTTGATTATTTTTAGGTAGTTCTATTTTTCAATCTCTGTGATTCCCCATGTTTTCTGTTCAGTTCCTCCTGCTCCTGTTCCTCCTCCATGTTCTGCCTCCTGTCCTCAGTCAGGTGTCAGAGCTTTGTGCTCCTACTACCTCTCGTGCTGACCATCCCCTCGTGTCTGTACCAGTCCCAGTTTTTTGCAAGTACCTTTTGCCACCCCAGCAGCTATTTAAGTACGTCGGGTCAGCATTTCAGTCTGCACTTTGGGGTTCATCTGAAAGCCAAACATAATAACAACAGGTAAGATAATTATTTTTCATAACGTTTTTTCATAACGGTTCTAAAAATACATGATGTTTAAAAGTAATGTAGCAAACAACTTGTCGAGCAGCATTAATAAACGAGAAATGAATTATCAACAGTCAAGCTATTCTAAATGCGTTTTTCTTTCAGTGTTATTTACCAGCTGGTAAATTGGTTTGTAATACTAATTTATTCTGCTGTTAGTTCAAGGAATAACTATGAACACACACTGACACACACAGAACAGGATCTTTATTATTTCATTGCTCTTATGTCAACCAGACAACCTGAGCGCACAAACTGGTGGATTCATGCTGCAGGGATGTTCACTCACTCTCTTATATGCTGTCCACTCTATACACACACACACATGCACACACACACAAACCAACCACATAGGTAGTGCCTCCACTTCGTTTGCTTTTTCTTTATCTCTAATACCCCATCCTTCTGTCTTCATACATTTTTTTTCTCAGCACCTGAAGCAAAAAGGTGTGTGTGTGTGTGTGTGTCTGTGCATGTCTCTGTGTGTTTGTGTGTGTGTGTGTGTGTGTGTGTGTGTGTGTGTGTGTGTGTGT
>NW_013952654.1:776224-776568 GCF_001266775.1 Austrofundulus limnaeus | reverse complement strand
CAGTTGGACAGGTGTACCTAATAAAGTGGCCGGTGAGTGTATATCGCAATAGACACATTGAACATCAATAGAAAACATGTTTGATATAAAATTGATAATTATTAACTGTCAACGATTAAAAACATCCTGAAAAGCAACACCAGGAAAGCCAAGATTCACCTTCAAAATAAAAGCTTCAAGCTGTGAACAGACGACAAATGCCCAGTAAAAAAATAAGCAAAAAAATAAAAAAATAATTGTCGGAAACTGGATTTGTGATGAGCCTCCCACGCTAATGGTGCGTTCACACCGAACGCGAATTCAGCTTCAAAATCGCAGCCAGCGCTGAAGTTTGAAGCTTGTGC
>NW_013952654.1:763113-776172 GCF_001266775.1 Austrofundulus limnaeus | reverse complement strand
AGATTTTCTAACTTCTGCGATTTGTGCCTCAGCACGTCGAACGCTCAGATCGTTCAAATCGTTCAAATCGTTCAAATCGTGCTGCTCTAATCGCGCTTGAGGCGCTGCAGAACTTCCCGACTTTGCTTGAAGCGCGTCCACCATAGACTTTGCATGTAAACCTGCTGCTCCTGACGCTGAAATCACGTTCGGTGTGAACGCACCATAACTCAGTGGTACAGGGAAATATTTAGAATTATTCCAATGGAAAGTCTTAAGTGCAAAATTAAGTGACAATACAGAAAACTTTCCTCTGGCAGCGCTGATGGACTTTCTGCCCAGTGATCTACGGTCTGACCTCCATAAAGTAGAACTTAAATTCAACTGGCAAAAATCTCTAGTAGCTTTATTTTTATGTATTTATTTCTTTTCTTTAATTATATATATTTTTAAAAATTTCCCCTTTTCTTTAAGCTCCTCACACTTAAGTTTGTATCATAGCTACACCAACTTTTAGATRGTTCTATGTTTGAAAAAAGAAAATAAAGTGTTAAAAAAATAAAAAATTGTCGTCACGTTCGAGCGATAGAGCTCTAGCTTGCTGGACCGGTCCACCATCATAGGGTTAATCTGAAATTAATTATTGATTTAGGATGCTTTTACACTGAAATGAGGCATCTAAAATATGAAGAGGGGGTCATAACAATGCAGCTGAACAAGGTAAGCTAACAACAAAAAAAATACCTGTGGAGTTTAACGTTGGCGTGTTTGAACGCCGTTTTGCGTGTGACCAAACTCCTTTTTTCCTTTACGATGGTTACAGAGGTGGTTAAATTATTATTATTTGTATGATTTGTTATTAAATAAAAGGAAACAGAAAAGTTAAAAATCCCGTCAGTCCTGAGGATCTAACGCTTTAACTCGTCTAGTCGTTTTTAGGGGTGTAAGAAAATATCGATACACTGAAATATTTTGATATTACGTTTCTCGATACGGTATTAATTCTCTAAAGCCCTGTATCGATTTTTAATTAAGGTTTAAAACATCAACTTTCCTGCCAACGTTTCATTTTTGTGTTGTAGTTCAACCTCTGACCGCTAGTTGGCAGCAGTGAGCCAGCCATTTGGCTCCTCTACTCATGAGGAGCCAGAGAGTAAGGGTAGCATTAGCATTATGAGTAAACATTAGCATCATGCACAGATAGTCACAAATATATTTTCAAACTTTTTATTGGCAAATTTAGTCTAACAATAGAAAACATGGATGAAATACGAAACAAATAAAATACATACAAAACATGCTGAGTTTTTTATTTAATACAATTTTTTTAAATTGTCGCTATATATTATTGCCTTGCTTACAGTATCACAATATATCTTGACCCCTCTGTCATGATATGTATCGTATCGCCAAATTCTTGCCAATACACAACCCTAGTCGTTTAGGATAAAAGTGTTTTGTTTACGTTCAGTGCGTACCTGCATTTTAAACTCCAGATCATTGAATTCATGTTAGAAGATGCGTGTTTGAGTTTCTAACGTGGCGTTTACTCAGAAATCATCTCRTTCTGTTTGGACTTGACTCGTTTCCTACGGCGAGCCTCGGGTGTCGTCTTACGGTTTGTGTTCACAGCTGCAGAGTCAAAAAAACAAAACAAAAAAAACCTTCAGGGTTCGGTTAGCAGGAGATTCTGGTGAAACGTCGCTCGGCTTCATGGAAGTTGGTTTGTTACTTTCTGCCATTGTTTCTGGGTAAACACAGTGCTTCCCGTGGATGGGCTGTCCTGAGAGTTTTTCCTGTGGATCTGAAGAACCTCCTTCATCCTGACATAAGAGTGTTGCTCTTTGTCTCCCTTCACTCACACTGAGCCTCTCTCCCTCTCTCTCTCTAGGTTTTGTAAGCTGAAGAGCCTGAGTTTGTCCAACAACGCTCTGTGCGAGTTCCCTCCTGCTTTTTGTGACATCACCTCRCTCACAGAGCTCAACCTCTCTGGAAACCGCCTCTCCTGTCTGCCGGCAGAGATGGCGTCGATGCACAAGTGAGTGACGGAGACGTCGGTGCAGATTATTGCCTCCCCGTGTGAAACAAACARGCTCTGTGTCGGTCATGAGTCCTGACGATGCAGGGATCCTGGCCAGGTTCCCTCAGAGCAGAGTCACRCTGGGCTTCGTCCCAACGGCTCAGTCGCAGACGTCTTAGTTTCAGACATGACGGTTGTTTTTAACATCAGAACCTGTCAGCACGAAGGAACCTGAAATAAACCTGGACACTTATGTCCTGTAGAAGCAGGAATAAATAGGATAAAGAAAATAAGACAATGACTCAGGAGACGATGGAGATGTTTGGTTCAGAGATCAGTTAGTCACGATGAAGAGGCTCGCTGAAACACCAGCATGTTCCAAAGAATTAAAAAATGTAAGGCTTAGCTCAATGTCTCTGGTGATTACACAAGTTTGTAACATCAGGATTAGTGTTAGCTTCACATTAGCATTAGCTCTGTGTTAGTGTTAGCATCACATTAGCATTAACATTAGCTTTGCATTAGCTCAGCTTTAGTGTTAGCTCCGTCTTAGTGTTGGCTCCACATAAGCATTAGCGTTAGCTTTGCGTTAACTCCACGTTAGCAATCGTTCCTTTTCAGTATTAGTCTTAGCTCTGTGTTAGCTTCACATTAGCATTATCTCCACGTTAGTGTTAGCTCCATGTCGGGGTAGGCTCCACATTAGCGTTAGCTTTGCATTAACTCCACATTAGTGTTAGCTCAATGTTAGTATTAGCTCCTTTTCAGCATTAGTCTTAGCTCCGTGTTAGTATTAGCTTCACATTAGCATTAGCTCTGCTTTAGTGTTAGCTCCATGTCAGTGTTGGCTCCACATTAGCTTTAGCTCCTTTTCAGCCTTAGTCTTAGCTCTGTGTTAGCTCCACATTAGTGTTAGCTCCATTTAAGCATTTGTTTAGTGCAATTGTGTTAGCGCCACATTATAGCACTAGCTCCACATTGTTAACTCTGCGTTACGTATTCGTGTTAGCGCCACATTAGTGTCAGCTCAATTTTAGCATTGTTAGTGTCACATTAGCGTTAGCTCTTCTTTAGCTCCACATTGGTGTAAGCTCAATTTTAGCATTAGTGTCAGCTTTGCGTTAGTATTAACTTTGCATTAGCATTAGCTCCGCATTAGTGTTAGCTTTATTTAAGCATTAATGTGAGCTCCACATTAGCATTAGTGTTAGCTTTGTATAATTCACAGTAACCGATTAAATGCACACAATATGATTTTGCACAACTCTAACACTGAAGCGTTTTTATTTTACAAAAGGATAACTTTTTATACGTGAGATTCTTTGCACATAAAAATGTTTTTTGTTCTTTAAAAAAATGAGAATGTGTTAAAAGTCCTGCGTCTGCCTGCAGCCTGCAGACTCTTCTCCTGGACGGGAACTTCCTGACCTCTCTGCCCGCAGAGCTGAGCTCTCTGGAGGGGCTGTCCTACCTCGGCCTGTCCTTCAACCATTTCAGCTGCTTGCCCCCCGTCCTGGAGAAGCTCCGAGGCGTGGAGAAGCTCTGTCTGGCGGGGAACCAGCTCTCCGTCCTGGATCTGTTCGGGCTGCAGTGGCTGCCCGCTCGCTCCGTGGACCTCAGGTGAAAGATGCTCACAGTAGATAGAAACATTTCCCAGGATGCAACAGGGATAACGTATTTTCTCCGTCAGGCTGAACCGGCTTCAGAAGGTGGTGGAGGCGGAGCCTGAGCAGCTGGTCCACATCGTGCAGCTGGACCTGAGGGACGCGGGTCTGCAGGAGCTGGACGTCCGGTGCTTGTGTAAGCTGGAGCAGCTCCGCTGYGACAGAAACTCTCTGTCGCTCCTCAGAGTCGCTGGCCACGCCCTCAAGAGCCTGCACGCCGCGCAGAACGGTACCGAGGCGCCGCAGAGGCTTTAAACAAGCGTCGCCTGAGACCCCGCCCTCATTCTTCATGTTTGTGCTTTCAGAGCTGAGGCAGCTGGAGGTGCAGCCTGCRCCGGAGAACCTGACTGTTGTGGATCTGTCCAGGTGTGAAAACAACTGACGCTTTGCTTTTCTTGTTTACGACAATAACAAGATGTGTTATTTTAAAGCCGCTCGCTGACCGTGTTTTTTTTTTTTAAAGGAACAAACTGGATCGAGTCCCAGACTGGTTGTGTGAGAGCAGCAGGCTGGAGGTGTTGGACATCAACCGTAACTGTGTCACAGAGCTGCCTGTGTGGTGAGTAAAATAATCATTCCCCATTCATTCTGGTATTTAACCAGTATCGATTAATATAACGGTTAAATCAGTTGGTGTTCCAAAATTAAGTCATCAGTAACACCAACTTCGTTTTAACAACCTCACATTACCTTCTTCCAGCTCTTATTTTGTCTCTTGTAACTGACTGATTGATTAGGAGCATCCTGGATTATCAGCTGAGTAAATATTTTGGAGTCTGTTTTTTCTGGCTTTGGTCGTACTCTGGTTTATAACTGCGCTTCAGCGTAAGCATTAGTTTTGTGTTGGAGTCAGAGCAACGTTAGCGTTAGTGTTAGGGTCACCATTAGCTTTAGCTTCATGTTAGTGTAACTTCATGTTAGCATTAGCTCTGTGTTAGTGTTAACATCACATTAGCATTTGCTCTGTGTTAGTGTTAGCATCACATTAGCATTAGCGATTTCTCCATGTTATTGTAACTTCATGTTATGTTAGCATTAGCTCTGTTTTAGTGTGGGCTCTACTTCAGCATTAGCTMAGCAATAGCTCTGTGTTAGTGTTAGAGCCACTTTAGCATTGGCATTTACTCCACATTGGCATTAGCTCTGTTAGTGATAGCTCCGCATTAGCATTAGTTTTCTCCATGTCAGTGTAAYTTCAAGTTAGCWTTAGCTTTGTRYTGGTGATWGCTCTWYGTTAKCATTAAAGCAGCATTAGCAATGCGTTAGTGTAGGCATCACATTAGTATTAGCTTTTGCTCCATGTCAGTGTAAGTTCATGTTAGCCGTATCTTTGTTTTGGTGATAGCTCTACATTAGCATTAGCTCTACATTAGTGTTGGCATCTAATTTGCATTAGCGAGTGCTCCGTGTCAGTGTAACTTCATGTTAGCATTAGCTCTGTGTTAGTGTTAGCATCACATTAACGTTAGCGATTGCTCCATGTTAGTGTAACTTTATGTTGGCATTAGCTCTGTGTTAGTGTTGGCTCTACTTAAGCATTAGCTCAGCATTAGCTCTGTGTTAATGTTAAATCCACGTTAGCATTGGCATTTACGCCACATTGGCATTAGCTTTATGTTACCGATAGCTCCACATTAGCATTAGTTTTGCATCAGTACCAGAGCCACATTAGTGTTTGCTCCACGTTAGTGTAACTTCAAGTTAGCATAAGCTTTTTGTTGGTGATAGCTTTACATTTGCATTAGCTCTGTGTTATTGTTAGCATCATATAAGCATTAGCGATTGCTCCATGTCAGTGTAACTTCATGTTGGCATGTTAGTGTTAACTCTATTTTAGCATTAGTTAGTACAGCATTAGCTCTGCGTTTGTGTTAGCTTCATGTTAGCTTTAGCGTTCGCTATGCATAAATGTTAGCTCCATGTTAGCATTAGTTCCACATTAGCATTAGCTCTGCGCTGCAATGACTTGTATAATTCACAAACCGCAGTGATCGCCAAGTGCCAATTATTAATCTTAACCCTAGTGATGAGAGGCRCTAAAACAAACAACATAAGCCCCTCCCACTAAAAACAGGGCTTCATCACGAATATAATAATTTATCCTAATTTTGTCTGCATGAACATCAAACGTAGTTTCAGCTCAGTGTGGAGCACCTCGCCGTCCTCAGGTCCATCATAAATGAATAAATCCACACTTGTTGACCTGTTTGAGCCTCGTTCGAGTCATGGGGGGTGTTTGTGTTTTTGTTTCAGGCTGGTGTCCAGCGGGAGCCTCAGGAAGCTGCTGGCGGGCTGGAACGATCTGTGCTGCCTGAGCGAGAGGCTGGAGAGATCCCAGCTGGAAGTCCTGGACCTCCAGCACAACCACCTGACGGAGCTCCCGCACAACCTGTTCATCAAAGCACAGAGGTGCGTTCCCTTCTTTTATCTAATCTTCTTCACTTCAGCTGTTTTTTTTCTCACGGCCCGGGTTTCGTCGCAGCTTACGCTACCTGAACGTGTCGGCCAACAAGCTGGAGGAGCTCCCTGCAGCCGGCCTGTCGGAGGAAGCCGTCAGCAGCCTGGAGGAACTCTACGTGACCAACAACAGCCTGAGCGATAAGTGCGTGCCCCTGCTGACGGGACACRGCGGCCTCAGGGTGCTCCACGTCGCCTACAACCAGCTGCAGACTTTCACTGCCAGGTAAAGCTCTAATCGCTGCAGYGAGGGTAAATCTCCTCGCTCCCAGACCAACTCTGAGTTTCTGCGCAGTAAACTGGCCCAGCTGGAGCAGCTGGAGGAGCTGGACCTGAGCGGGAACCGACTGAGAGCCGTGCCGACCACCATCCTCAGCTGCCAGCGGCTGCACACGCTCTCCGCCCACTCCAACTGCATCAGCACCTTCCCCGAAGTCCTGCAGCTGCCCGACATCAAGGTGCCTCAAAGAGAACACAACACCTGAGGAAAACCACAGCTGAAGCTAAAACAAGCAGAACACCGGCTAAAACCTGAAAAAAGAAAAGTAAAATAGAAGTTAAAACGTGAAACGAGACCAAACAATCAAAATGCTAGCTAAAAGTAACAGAATGCTAACTAAATGTAGCAAAAAATATCTAAAAGCAATAGTTTTGAAAGCCTTTCTAGAAGCTAAATAAAGCGATGCTAATTGTAGCTAGTTGCTAAATGTAGCAAACCATAAAACTTTTATTTATAAAGCACTTTAAACGGCACAAGCCAACCAAAATGCTGCACAATGGACAGACACAACAGGACATAGTCAAAATACAGTCAGAATACAGTTAAAAATRTACACAATGTACAACATTAAAACGTAGCAACTAGCTACATAATGTCTAAAAGTAAGAAGATGCTAGCTAAACATTTAAAATAGCAATAGGCTTGCAACAAGCTAAAAGTAGCAAGAGGCTATCAGCTAACTAAAATAATAAAAGCTAGTTAAAAGCTACCTTAATGTTAAATGCAGCTAAAGGCTAGCTAAAGTTAAATGTAGCAACAGCCTTGCTAACATTAATTGTAGTAGAAGCCAAGCTAAAAGCTAAATGTAGCAAGAGGCTATCAGCTAACTAAAATAATAAAAGCTAGTTAAAAGCTACCTTAATGCTAAATGTAGCTAAAAGCTAGCTAAAGTTAAATGTAGCAACAGCCTTGCTAACATTAATTGTAGTAGAAGCCAAGCTAAAAGCTAAATGTAGCAATTAGCTAAGTAATGGGTTAAAGTACAAAGATGTTAAATGTTAAACGTAGCATTAGGTTAGCAACAAACTAAAAGTTAAGTAACTAAAATAATGAAAGCCTTGCTATGGCTAATTGTAGCTAAAAGGCTAAAAATAGTAAATATACAAAAGCTAAAATATGTAAAACTTAACATTTTAAAGAAGCAATATGTTAGCTAAAATCTAAAAGTAAGACAACTATTAGCTAAAAGTTGCAGATTATTAACTGAAAGTAGCTAAATAAGTAGCTTAAATCAAGAAGTTGTGAATGCCTGGCTTAAAGCTGGATTCAGATTAAATGAAGCAAACGTTGCAACACCTAAAAGAATGGCTGAAAGTTAATATTAGCTAAAATTGTTGTGTAATCTAAWGAAAGCCTAGCTAAAATCTGTTAAAAGGCTGTCTAAAAGTTAAATGTGGCTAAAAGTTAGCATCAAGCTAAATGGTTTAATGTTTGGCGTCAGACATGTCCAGACCTAACTCTCRGCTCTCACTCCTCTGTCGTCAGAGTGTGGACCTGAGCTGCAACGAGCTGACCGAGGTCACCCTGCCGGAGGCGCTTCCTGCAAAGCTCCAGGAGTTGGACCTCACAGGAAACCCTCGACTCAACCTGGACCACAAGAGCCTGGAGCTCCTCAAGTAGGACCAGCAAAATGTAAACAGAGCTGAGCCGAAACCTTCCTGTCCGGCCGTCTGATCTTTGTTTTCTTTCCCGCAGCAACATCCGCTGCTTCAGGGTGGACCCGTCTCCTTCGGCTCCGGGTGCGAGCGACGGTCAGGGAGTCCCCGCGGTCTGGAGCCACGGCTTCACCGAGGCCTCTGGAGTCAAAAACAAGTGGGTCTAGTTTTGTGTTTACGGTAGAACTGCTAAGTCAGCGTTTGTTTTTCTGAGGGGTGTTTTGTTTTGTGCCTCGCCGCCCTCAGGCTGTGCGTGGCGGCTCTGGCTCAGGACAGCTTCTGTGGGACGCGCGAGGCCCTGTACGGCGTGTTCGACGGGGAYCGCAACGTGGAGGTGCCTTACCTGCTGCAGTGCACCATGGGAGACGTGCTGGCRGAGGAGCTTCACCGAGGCCAGAGGCAGGAGGACTACATGACCAACACCTTCCTGACCATGCAGAGGTAAACGCCCACTTCACCGTGAGTCCTCCTCCCAATGCCGCCGCCGCCGCGGTTTAACGTCCTGTCCCCGCTGCTCCTCTGAAGGAAACTGGGYACGGCAGGTCAAAGGATGGGCGGCTCGGCGGCGCTGTGCCACATCAGGCACGACCCGGTGGCGCCCGGCGAGCACGGCGGCTGCTTCACRCTGAAGGCCGCCAACGTGGGGCGGTGCCAGGCCGTGCTGTGCCGAGGCGGGAAGGCTCTGCTGCTSTCCGAGGTTCACACCGTCAGAGAGGAGGCGGAGTACCAGAGGGTCCGACGCCATAACGCCATCATCACCGAGGTGAGCTGCAGCGCCGGAGAGAGCTCCTCATAAACAGTGGGTGGTGTTGGTTTGGACCAGGGCTGGGGATCGGTTCAGATTTCACAACGATTCATGATTCATAACAATTCACAACTCACAATGATTCACTACTCACAATGATTCACGACTCATGATTCATAACAATTCACGACTCACAATGATTCACTACTCACAATGATTCACGACTCATGATTCACGACTCACAAAGATTCACGACTCACAACGATTCACTACTCACGATTCACGACTCACGATGATTCATGATGATTCACGATTCACGAGGATTCACGACTCACGACGATTCACGACTCACGACGATTCACGACTCACGACGATTCACGACTAACAACGATTCACGACTCACGACGACTCACAACGATTCACGACTCACGACGACTCACAACGATTCACTACTCACGACGATTCACGACTCATGATTCACTACTCACGATTCACAACGATTCACGATGATTCACTACTCACGATTCACAACGATTCACGATTCATGATTCAGTTCGATTGATTTTTAAATTAAGGATATCACGCAGCGACACATTTACTTTGATACAGAAGACATTCTCAAAGGAACTAATGCTGTAAACAGTAGAAACTAATTCTAACAGTGCGTTGATCTGGAAACAAAACTGTCTCAAGTTTCAAAGGGTTTAAACTAAAAAGGAATTGCAAGAGAAAGTGTTGTTGGATACATTAGTTTTTTAAGAAACTAAGAATAATTTTCTTCATCATTAAGAAGTGGTGGAATAAAGTTACAGGAGAAGAGCTGGGATAATATAAGTGTTTACTTCTGCCCACTCCTTTTGAGAGTACGAAAACTGTATATTTGTAATGTTTCTGTTCAATAAAACTTATTAACAAGAAGAAAGGAAAAAAGTACTTAAGCTAAAACATTCCATCACTGTGAATTACATTAAGATGTTTCTTAAATTTTTAAATAACATTGGTAACAAAACTAAATGAATTTGTTAGACTGAGATCTTTCACACATTTATAAAAGAGAACAGTTTCAGTCAGATGTTTACAAACAACAGTTCTCACAGTCTCTGTCTTTAATTTCTGCTGAGAATCAGCTGTCATGTTAATGATTCTTTAGTTTCTTTTGTGTTGATCCAGACAAGTTGTTGTCGGGAGCTAACGTTAGCGCTAAACGTTAACCGGATGTAAAAATATGGCAAGCCAGAAGTGACACACAACATGGAAACATCAGTTTCATCGCACACAACACCCATGGGGGAAAAATCGATCTTATGACTTTTAATCCATATTTTCAGTTCCAGGCTGAGTCATTTCTACCTTCTCCTCTCYGTCAACGCTCTCTGGTTTCATTTAAAAGAGTCGATCATCAGATATTGTCCAAGATTAACCTTCAGGGTGGATATAGCTCGCTAGCAGCCTCGCACCGAGGACCTATCCACGTCATCATTTACCCAGAATGCTTTGTGTGGAAATAAAATGGCTGCGTCCGTGTTGAAATATATTTTTAAAAATTATAAAAACTAAACAGCCTACAGTATTTTTAAGGTCTTTATTTTACAGTTAAAAGAAATGTTTAACAAATAGTCTGATGTTAGAACTAATCGGGGATCCCTTTAAGAGAAAACATGGAGGTGGTTGAGGATGACTCGTGGTGACCTCTGAAAAGGGAACAGATGAAAGAAGAAACTGTTTAAGATATTTTACTAACAGTCCAGAAAACAAACGTCTCTGACGAATAAATATGTAGAAACATCAAACCTGAATGCGACCGTGGGAGAAAACTTTTAAAATGTGATGATTTTAAATGTTTTTTGTGTTTTTTCAGGATAATAAAGTCAGCGGAGTGACGGACTCCACCAGGATGATGGGTTACTCCTTCCTCTGCCCCTCGGTGACGCCCCGCCCCCACGTGTCCACGGTGACGCTCACCCCTCAGGACGAGTTCTTCCTCCTGGGCAGCCGGGGTCTGTGGGAGGTGCTGTCCCCCGCCGAGGCCGTGGAGGCGGTCCGGACCGTCCCGGACGCGGTCGCCGCCGCCAAGAAGCTGGTGACGTTAGCTCAGAGCTACGGCTGCGCCGACAGCCTCTGCGCCGTTGTGACGCAGCTCAGCGTCACCGAGGACTGCTGCTGCTGCGAGGCCCCGCCCCCTCCGCCCAGCCCCGGGGCTCCGCCCGCCGCGTACCCGCCGGGCGGCGAGGGAGGGCTCTCGCTGCCCCCCGCCTCCTCCGGCACCGCCAGCGAGCTGAGCAGCGAGTTCAGCACGTCGGAGATGAGCAGCGAGGTGGGGTCCACGGCGTCCTCCGAGGACCCGCCGCCCCAAACCGAGCCCGGCGCACAGGTCCGGTGCGGAGCGCGGAGACCCGCCCGCGGCGGCGGGGGGGTCTTCCAGCGGCAGTTCTCCGGGGCGCTGTCCGACAACGGTCTGGACAGCGAGGACGAGGAGCCCATCGCCGGCGTCTTCTCCAACGGCAGCCGTGTGGAGGTGGAGGCCGACGTGCACTGCCTGCGCCGCCACGACTGCGCCCACGCCGCCGCCGCCGCCGAGCCCCCCCGCTCGCCACCGCCCCCCTCCCCAGCCCCGCCCCCTTCCCCTGACGCCCAGGCGGGGACGCTGGGCCGCCGGGCTCGAGCCAACGGCTCCGTGGCCCGCCAGGGCCGGAACCAGGACGTGATCGAGGAGGCCGGCGACGCCCCCGTCAGGAAGCAGGGGGGCTACTTCAACGCCCCCGCCCAGCCGGACCCCGACGACCAGCTGATCATCCCCCCGGAGCTGGAGGAGGAGGTCCGCATGATCATCCAGCAGCAGCAGGAGCAGCTGCAGACRCACAACCAACAACAAGCACACGCCTACCAGAGACCCCCCGACTACTTCGTCACCCCCCTCTGACAGAACCCCCGACCCGCTCCACGCTTTGGACCAGAACCTCTCACTTTTCTACTCCTCTTCCTCTTCCTGTAACACTTTGATCAAATCTGCACACGTAGTTATTTTGTTATCATATCTATGATATGAAGAAGCACTTATTCAGTCCAGATTTATGTGAAACGGTACGTCCAGCTGCTGTCGCAGGTCGTAGCTGTTTAACAACTCCCAGGAGTTTAAGACTTTAAAGTGAGTTAGTCACTGAGGCGCACTAATATTCTCTGAGAGAAAACATCTTTTATTTCTGGAACGACTGACGAGTTTCGGTTCCCAGCTTTGGGTTTCTCTGGGCCGGGTCGGGTCCGGAGCGGTGCTGCGGCGATCAGTTACTAACGAAGATTTTTTTTTTTTTGTTTGTGAGAAGTGTTACAGACGTGTCGAATATAAAGCTGCACCAGAGAGTTACTTTTGCTAAATAATAAAGTTTTCAGATAAATTTCTGGCTTCTTGAGGATTTTCTGAAACTAAAGCGGGAAAGTTTGTGGTCTTGAACGTGCGGCTCTCGGGCCTCTTTAGCTTTAAATTCATCATTTTTAACTCTTCCATAAACTTTTATCAGCCTTTAGTCTTTAGGGGGAAAATCAATCAGATTGAAACCAATCTGTGGTGGGCACAGTTCCCCTAAAGCACTAACAGGGGAACTAATTTCCTGATTAGTGCTGTATGGCTTTTGCTAATTTTAAATTTTATTAGTGGATTAGCACTTGCTAAATTTAGAAGCACTAACAGATGTATAAATATTATTGATCAACATTATTAACTGCTGAGGTTGAAAGCTGTCACACATTTTGTTCATATGTGTCACCTATCCACTAGGTGACAATATATGAACACAAATACAGCTGTGGGATGTCAATAAGGCTTAACAACATGGCAACATGTGACTCATGTTGTCTGTTCAAGAATGTTCATGGGTTGACTGGGTTATTTTAGTGCTTTAGAATTATCTTTTGCTAAAACTTTCAGTGCGTTAGTGCTTTAGAATTCGCTCATGCTAAATTTTTTAGTGCATTAGTGCTTTAGAATTAGCTCATGCTAAATTTTTTAGTGCATTAGTGCTTTAGAATTCGCTCGTGCTAAATTTTTTAGTGCATTAGTGCTTTAGAATTCGCTCATGCTAAATTTTTTAGTGCATTAGTGCTTTAGAATTCGCTCATGCTAAATTTTTTAGTGCATTAGTGCTTTAGAATTCGCTCATGCTAAATTTTTTAGTGCATTAGTGCTTTAGAATAAGCTTATGCTAAATTTTTTAGTGCATTAGTGCTTTAGAATAAGCTCATGCTAAATTTTTTAGTGCATTAGT
>NW_013952654.1:760685-762547 GCF_001266775.1 Austrofundulus limnaeus | reverse complement strand
AAAGGCAGCAAATTAAAAAAAAAGTTGGAAGGAATTATTATAGATGCTCAAAAAAATACATCATAAAAACAAATTCCAGTACAAAAACATAAAAATAAATCACTTGATTTAATTACTGAGCTCATAATTAACATTAAAGTTTCAAAGCAGTTTATTTACAGAAGAATCTCAGTTTTGGTTTTAATAAATCAAAAAAGGCAGCAAATTAAAAAAAAAGTTGGAAGGAAATATGTTTAAAAAAATTTGTACAAAAAGGCAGATTTCTGAGGTTTTGAAGCCACTAAAGATAAAAATTTTGTTTTTGACTTTTAAAAGGAAACCGCAGAGTCCGAGTCCCACGTGGTCCAGGTTTTAGGACTCACAGGTAGGTGGTGTCGGGCCTCTGCGGGCCTCTCTGGGCCTGGCCCCGGGCCTCCTCCTGCCTCTGCTTCTCCTGCAGGTAGCGCCTCACCCCTCTGATGGTCTGGAAGGTGAGCGCGGCGCCGGCCACGTACAGGATGGCGGTGAAGAGGCCGAACAGGGCCACGGCGGCGTCGGCCCCGCTCACGTCGCAGTTCATCCAGGTGTAGCCTCGGCCCGCGTAGATGACCGCGCGCCGCTTGCACACGTCCGTGGAGTTGACCGTGGTCACGAAGTGCAGGTAGAGGCCCACCGCCACCACGTAGGCCGGGGCGCCCGCCGCCTGGAACGCCAGCTGCCCCACCAGCAGCCTCCGGGACATCCGGTGGGCGGGCTTGGTCCCGGCCACGACGAACAGCAGCGAGACCACGCCGAAGACCAGGCTCCAGGCCACGCCCCCGTAGACGCCCGGCGCCCTCATCTGGCTGTACTGCATGTCCAGGTCCCGCGCCTGCTGCAGCTGCGTGCCCTCCAGGTTGAAGTTGCTGTTGATGTCGAAGCTGGTGGTACCCGACAGGCCCGACACCACCATCTGAGCCGCCACCACGCAGATCAGGACCAGGGCGTTGGTCAGGACGGCGCAGATCAACACGATGCCTGTCGGGAGGAGTGGAGGGTAATCACAGCATTTAGGCTTTTTATAACCACCACAAATCATGTTAAAGCTCTATCATGCAAAGAAGATGCAGTCTTCTCGTGTGTTTCTGAAAACTGTCCTTCAAAAAAGGTTCTGAGAATTTCTAATCGTCACATTTTTCTGCACGACTTTTGAAGAACCGACCTGTTTCCTTCTTCCAGGAAACAGCTGTGATGGTTTATTAAACTGTTCTGAGTCAACAGAAAACCTGTCGGTCCGGTCTGAACACACTGAGGCCTACCTCTCCTGGAGCACACGTTGGTACATTTAGAGTCCTCTCCTGGGGGACGGGGGGCTGCGTCTCTGGAGTAGGAAGGGGGTGGAGAGGACGAGCTGAAATACAGGATATTACAGGTCAGAAGTTACCTGAGAGTACTTGTACCTGCAGACAAAACTAAGTTCATATATTACTAACTACCTACATATTTACTTAGCCATTTACCCACTCACCCACTTATTGTTATACTTACCTACTTATCTTTGTACGTACAGTACCTACCTTACTAACTACCTACTTTACTACCTATTTATTTACCTACTTATCTTTGTACTTACCTACCTTACTCACTACCTACTTTACTACCTATTTATTTACCTACCTTACTACCTACTGTACTACCTATTTACATACCTACTATCTTTGTACTTACCTACCTTACAAACTACCTACTGTACTACCTATTTACTTACCTACCTTACTACCTACTGTACTACCTATTTACTTACCTACTTATCTTTGTACTTACCTACCTTACAAACTACCTACTGTACTACCTATTTACTTACCTACCTTACTACCTACTGTACTACCTATTTACTTACCTAC
>NW_013952654.1:744081-755173 GCF_001266775.1 Austrofundulus limnaeus | reverse complement strand
TGTACTTACCTACCTTACAAACTACCTACTGTACTACCTATTTACTTACCTACCTTACTACCTACTGTACTACCTATTTACTTACCTACTTATCTTTGTACTTACCTACCTTACAAACTACCTACTGTACTACCTATTTACTTACCTACCTTACTACCTACTGTACTACCTATTTACTTACCTACCTACTGTACTACCTATTTACTTACCTACTTATCTTTGTACTTACCTACCTTACTACTTTACTACCTATTTACCCACCAATCTATTTACCTAACTGTTTTACTTAGCTTCTTATCATTTTACTTGCCTTACCAACTACCTACTTGCTGTTTTTTTACTTACCTACCTATTTATTTAACTACATATTTACCTACTTATTGTTCTACCTAACTACCTATTTATTTATTGACTCATCTATGTTAATGGTTGTAGATGCTCATCTCTGTGTTATTTCCTGACTTTTGTTAAACTGACCAGTGGTTGGTAAGATATTTTGCTAACAGAAGGATTTGATAAATATGTTGGATGACTTCCAGCTACTACCACACCAAATTTGAGCTCAGTGTCTGTGGAAATTACTGAATATTATTATTTGTTACATAATTTCGTAGGTGAACTGATTGTTTTGGTATTAACTTTTTAGTGATTTAAATCAAGGAAACAGAAGAAATTTATTACTTTTAGTAAACTTTGGACAAGGTTTTATACAGAGCTCTATAAAGTAGTTAAAAATAACTAAGTAAAAGTAAAAATACCTTAACAGAAAATGACTTTGGTAAAAATAAATGTCACTGATGAGAAAATTACTTAAGTAAAAGTCATAAAACTTATTGGGAAAGTAGAAGTAAAAGTAGTTTTCCTCACTCTCTAACAAACTGTTAAATTTACTGAACCAAACTGGCTCCACAAAACCAAGTTGATTAAACTGGTCAATTTCTTTAAAATTAAATATATATTTACTGTCTCAAATTTACTCTTCTGGGTTTAGTGGAAATAACAGACATGATTTAGTTGATTAAATTCAACACTAAATGTTTTTAGAGCACATAACTCCTTTCATGATGAGTTCAGACAGATTTAATTTATAACAATTAACCAGGTGTTAAACTTTACAGTAAAGAAGTAAAAGTATCATTTGTAGGTTTTTAAAGTAATGAAATAAAAGTAAAAGTCATGATTTAAAAAAATACTTGGTAAAATTACAAATTCTCAAGAAAATGACTTAAGTACTGAAACAAAGTAAATAGTTATTATCCAGCTCTGGGTTTATGTTTAATTAGTTTTCCAATTATTTTACATGTTTGAAATAAACTTGAACTAATTATAATTAAATGAACAGCAGGACACTAAAAACCTAACATTTACCTGCTCAGTCCTGATTGAACCTGTCGGTCAGTGACCGGATGTGGTTCGGAACACCGGACTCACCTGTAGCTCAGTGACCGGATGTGGTTCGGAACACCGGACTCACCTGTCGGGACGAGTCCGCCTGTCGTCGCGGGTCGGCGGCCGCTGCCCTCCGTTCCTCTCCCGGTGTCCCCGGTTCGAACGGGCCGGTTGACTCATACCTGCTGACCGAAAGTGTCACCGAAACCACCTTTTGAACCACATGAAACCCGCTCACCTGTTTAAAACAAAAACATTTAAAGTGTTTTTATCTTTAAGAACAGGAGAAAAAAACGCAGATTGGCAATCTCAAAAACAGTTTACGCAAAGAAAAAAACTTTTTACGTAAAATACGTTTCGACGCAGGAACGTAAATTAACCAAACACAACACGCTTGTTACGCAAAGTTAGCAAACAAAAGTTACCTTAATTTCTTGAAGTCTGATCAGATCGATGGTTGCAGTTTAAAGTCTAAAGTCCGTCTTTAAAGTCCTTTTTAATCCTTAAACCTCCATCCTGTGTGTCCAGGTAAAAACAAGCAGCTCCACCCTACCTGTAACAGGAGGCGGAAGAGACACCTGCTCAGGTAAAACCAATGACGTGCTCACGATTGAAACCACACGATTTATTATTGTATTTTGTGTTATGGAGCTTCCTGTCCAGCAGGGGGCGCAACCGGAACAAGATCCAAGCACTTCCGGGTCGCTGCTTCGCTTCTGTAAACAAACAAAATGCGGCTAAAAACCTCAGCTCTATGACCCTCTCTAAATAATTTCACATTATTTTATTAACTAAACGTTTGTTCTCTTAGTTCAGAACATTTAAACATTTCCCGGTCATGTTGTTCGTCCCCCGGACCGCCGCGACAACCTGCAGAGCTCTGGCCGCGCTGCGCTGCTTCCGCGCCGGGCACGCCTCTCCGAGAACCGCCGCCACCTACACCCAGGGCCAGAGCCCCGAGCCTCGGATCCGGGAGTACTTCTACTATCTGGACCATCAAGGGCAGGTGAGGGGTTTAAATATACGTGCACGTATCGCGTGTTTTTCACGCGCTAACTCGTCTTTGTGATGTTTCTGCAGCTTTTCCTCGATGACACTAAAGTGAAAAACTTTGTCACCTGCTTCAAAGGTAACATGTTTATTTCTGCTCAATAAACAAACYGCTGAGACAGTTTAGAGCCACGATAAACAATAAAATCACAGGTTCAAATGATAAAACACATTTATTTAAGCTCAATTATTATGTTAAAATTGTTTTTTTTTTTTTTTTCAGACAAACACTTCCTGGTTTTCTTCTTCAGCCGCCTGCGGTCCAATCAGAGCGGGCGTTACGAGGAGGACTTCCCCTTCCTGTCTCCGTGCGGCAGGGAGAGGAACTTCCTGCGCTGCGACGACACACCTGTGGTCTTCACCCACCTGCTGGAGGGCGCCGCCGGGGGACAGGAAGTGCTGTCGTACTGCGGCGGCGCCGAGGCGCTCGCCACGCCTTTCCGACCGGAGGCGCTGTTCATGCATCCCGTCAGCGGGCGGGTCTATCACCCCGGCCCGGGGGGCTCGGGGGGCATCGGACTGGTCAGGTCGGCTCTGGCCATCGAGCTCAGTCCGTTCTTCGTCTACCCGCCGGAGAGCGGCCAATCGGGACAGCCGACTCATTTCCTCTGGAGAGGAGAGACACTCGCGCTGACCAATGAGCTGGCTCGATGCTTCCCCACCGCGGAAGAGGGCGGGCATAAAACCTCCGAAATATGAAAGCAAAACAGACGCCAAAACCAATAACTTTGTAACTAAAACTATTTATTTTGCATTGGAGAGACGCTGAAAATATTTCTTTAATAATAATAAATCCACAACGATGTGAAAAGTCACTATTTTGTTCCGCTAACGGCTAACAGGATAACTATTCGCTTTCTCACTTTAAAAAATGTTAGCGGCACAATTAGCTTCCGTTAAGTTGGGTTTTGCCAACTTTAATTCCGCTAACAGCTAACTAACAAGCTAACATCAGCAGGTTTCTCAGTCCCACCAGTCTTCAGCTCTGAATCGTTTTAGCAGTTAGCTGTTAGCGTCTGCTAACTTTAATTTGTTCATCTGTTTTGCATTAGCTTCTAAAATAACTTAGACATCTTAGCATTTAGCTGTTGGTGTTAGCTTCCACTAATTTTTAGTTGTTAAGCTATTTCTCATTAGCTTTTGCYAAGATGGTTTTAGCGACAGTCTTCTTAACAGTAAGCAAATACCTGCTAATAACTTCCTCTATTTTTAGCTGTTTAGCATTAGCCTTCGTTAGAATGATTAAAGGTTATCAATTAGCTGTTAGCTTCTTCAGATTTTAGTTATAAAGCTGTTTAGCTTATGCTAAGGTCAACTTAGCAATTAGCTGTTGATTTACAGACTTCTGAACAGTTAACCATTAGCTGTTAGCATTAGCTTCTGCTAAGATGATTGACATTTGTCTCACCAGTTAACACGTTAGCTGTTTTAGCTTCCTGTGTTTTAGTTTTTAAAGCTGTTTAGCTTCAGCTAAAATGGATGTGTGCGAGTAATCTTAGTAGTTAGTGTTAACTTAATTTTTGTTAGCATTAGCTTCCGCTAAGACGAKTGACATTCATATCAGCAGTTAGCGATTAGCTGTTAGCTTCCTCTGTTTTTTAGTTGCTAAAGCTGTTTAGCTTCGGCTAAGATGGATGAGTGCACGAGTCATTGTAGCAGTTAGTGTTAACTTAAATTTTATGTTAGCATTAGCTTCCGCTAAGATGATTGACATTCATATCAGCATTTAGYGATTAGCTGTTAGTGTTAGCATCCTTAAATGTTRCGTATCATTTGCTTCCGCTACTTTTTTTGTTTGTTTTTTTGCACGTACAGTAGTGGAGCGAACATTTTGGTTTGCTGTGCCCACCACTGAAGGAGACTGGGGAAAAATTACTTATAACGAATGCTTTAAAATGTAAATATTAATAAGAGGAAGATCCTGATCTGGTTAAAGATTGTAGCTGTTTARGCAAAACCACTCAAAGTTTGGTTCGAATGTGTAAAGATAAATGTAAATTTGTTTAATAAATTTTATTTTTGACTAGGTGTAGCTACGTTCTGCAGGTTTGACCCCAGATGAGCCACTTCCCTGACCCATGCTGGTCCAGGTTGTGGCTAAAGGTTCGGCTGTGCTTTAGGAGCTATTTAGCAGCAGGAGACCCAACCAGACCCACAATCTGTTCACAGAACCACTCGAAGTGGTTCAGGCTCCATGTTCTCACTGGAAACTGTCAATAAAGGTGTTTCAGACCCATTGGGTCCAGATCAGATTATGAACTATTGACCCACAAAAGACGAGCGGACACAACTGTTTTTGTTTTATCAAGTGATTTATTTCTGTTCTGTTTTGTTTTTTTCCATCCTTTAATAACCAGGCGTGTCTGGATCAGGTAAAATTAAGTACGTTGATGGGAAAACTTAATTATGTAAAAAAAAAAAATCATCTTACCTTTTAATTTTACTGCTTTGAATCATGCATTTAAAACTGATTTGCATTTATTTTATATTAAATGGGGGGAAAATGCAAAAAAAAAAAATGGAGGCCATATGTGGCCTGCAGGCCGCCAGTTGAAAAGCTCTGAAATAGATTTTCTTTTTTTTTAAACAAATTACCAAAACAGACTGTTCTTTGGTCCAAACGGATCACAGGACACGGATCAGCCTATAAGATCTGGACTGGTCCCGAGTCCCGGGCTCAGGACTCAGTGGAGCTTCAGGGAACTGCAGGAACCACAGAGCCTTGGACCAACATGGCAGCCCCCGGCAGAACCACCGGGACCACGGAGCGTTCGGTCCGGGACCGGGTCCCTCCGCTGCTCACCGACCTGTACCAGTTCACCATGGCCTACGCGTACTGGCGGGCCGGTCGGAACCAGGAACCGGCCGTGTTCGAGCTCTTCTTCAGGGACAACCCGTTCGGCGGCGGCTTCTCGCTGTTCGCGGGACTCCAGGACTGTCTGCTGTTCCTGCGCGGCTTCCGCTTCACGGACCAGGGTGAGGTTCGGCCAGTGTTCTGACACCAACCACGGTAAAACYACCGGGCCGGTACCGGAACCAGGTGTACCTCCTTCACGCTTTAAACCGGCGGCGAGAAAAGAGGAAGATCCGCAGAGGAGCTGATCCAGCTGCAGGATTCAACCGAACTTTGACCTTTTACCTTTGACCTTTCAGCTAGCATGTTGCTAGCTGCTATTAGCTAACYGTTTATTATTGTTAGCTTTTACCAAGCATTTCGCTATTTTTAATTCTAAGCTATACCTTTTGCTTTCAGCTAGCCGTTTACTATATTTATCTACCATTTTGCTACATTTAGCTGTCAGCTAGCATTTAGCTACTTTTGGCTTTCAGCCAAAGTTTTGGTTATTTTAGTAAACACTTTTCTGCTTTTAGCTAACAGTCTATATTTACCTTTTACCTAGCCTTCTGCTACTTTTAATTCTAACCTAGCCTTTTAGCTTTCAGCTAGCCATTTAATATATCTACTTTTTTGCTAAATTTAGCTTTCAGCTAGTCTTTTGCTATTTTTGTCTTTCAGCCAATGGTACGCTAGATTTAACTAAAGCCTTCTGCTGCTTTTAACTCTAACCTACCCTTCTAGCTTTCATCTAGCCATTTACTACCATTTTGCTAAATATAGCAAACATAACTTATAGTCTTCTGCCACTTTTGGATTTCAGCCAATGTTTTGGTTATTTTAGTGAACACCGTCTGCTTTTAGCTAACAGTCTATATTTAGCTTTTACATAGCCTTCTGCTGCTTTTAACTCTAACCTAGCCTTTTAGCTTTCAGCTAGCCATTTACTATATTTATCTACCCTTTTGCTACATTTAGCTGTCAGCTAGCATTTAGCTACTTTTGGCTTTCARCCAATGTTTTGGTTATTTTAGTAAACACTTTTCTGTTTTTCTCTAGCAATCTAGATTTAGCTTTTACCTAGCCTTCTGCTACTTTTAATTCTAACCTAGCCTTTTAGCTTTCAGCTAGCCATTTACTATATTTATCTACCATTTTGCTAAATTTAGCTGTCAGCTAGCATTTAGCTACTTTTTCTCTTTCATCCAATGTTTTGGTTATTTTAGTGAACACTCCTGCTTTTAGCTAACAGTCTATATTTAGCTTTTACATAGCCTTCTGCTACTTTTAATTCTAACTTAGCCTTTTAGCTTTCAGCTAGCCATTTACTATATTTATCTACTATTTTGCTAATCTAGCTTTCAGCTGGTCTTTTGCTATTTTTGGCTTTCAGCCAGTGTTATGCTACTTTTAGCTAAGACTTTTCTGCRTTTAGCTAGCAGTTTATATTTAGTTTTTACCTATCCTTCTGCTACTTTTAATTCAAAACTAGCCCTTTAGCTTTCATCTAGCCATTTACTACCATTTTGCTAAATGTAGCCTTTAGTTAGTCTTTTGCCACTTTTGGCTTTCAGCCAATGTTTTGCTAGTTTTAACTAAGACTTTTCTGCTTTTAGCTAGCAGTTTCTTAATTTTAACATTTACCTAGCCTTTGGCTATTTTAAGTGCCATGTAGGTTTTTGCTACATTTAGCTCTCTGATAGCCTTTTGCTAATGTTTGCTTTCAGCCAGTGTTTTGTTATTTTTGGCAAACACTGCTTAGTACGGTTCCTTATTTTTAGCTTTCACGTAGCCCTTAGCTACTTTTAAGTGCTTTTAAGTGGCTACACGTAGCTTTCAACTAGCCTCTTGCTATGTTTTGCTTTGAGCCAATGTTTTGCTAGTTTTAGCTAACACTTTTCTACTTTTAGCTTTTTTATTTTTTTACTTTTTAGTTTATTTTTAGCTTTTACCTCCTGCTACTTTTAATTCTTAGCTAGGCTTTTAGTTTTCAGGTAGCCTTTTACTATATTTATCTACTCTTTTGCTACTTTTGGCTTTCAGCTAACATTTTTCTGCTTTTAGCTAGCAGTTTCTTATTTTTCTTATTTTTAGCCCTTAACTACTTTAAGCGCTAGTCTACTTTAAGTGGTAGTCTTTAGCTACATGTAACTTTCAGCTAGCCTTTTTGTAGTTTGGGCATTTATTCAGTGTTTTGCTTGTTTTAGCTGACACTTTTCTGCCTTTAGCTTTTTTTTTTCTTGTAGCTTTTACATATTTCTTACATAGCTTTTTGCTGGCTTTTTGCATGTAGCTTTCAGCAACTTGTGCGATACTTTTGTTACTTTTAGCTTTCTGTTTGCTTTTTTATTTGAATTAGTCTTTTCTTACATTTAGCTTTTAGCTAGCCTTGTGCAAATTTAAACTTTTGCTAGTTTGAGCTAGCATTTTTCTGCTTTTGTCCAACCTCGTTCTTTGAGCTCTTACCTAGTCTTTCACTACTTTTACCTGTTAGCTCACCTTTTTATGTTTTTAGCTCTTAGCTAGCCTGTTAAATTTTTCAGCTAATCCTTTAGCTAGCCTTTTATTGCYAGCTCTATCTATTAGCTAATGTTTTGCTTGTTTGAAGTAGTATTTTGCTGCTTATTAGGCTTCCATACTTTTCTCTCTTAAGTTTTAACTAGCTTGTTGCTAACTTTAGTTAGCAGGTCAGTGTTGATGTGCAGTTARCTTTGACCTTTGACCCCAGCCTCAGCTGGAGCACGAGGTTCTGCTCAGATTAAGAGGCTCACAGGAGGAAACAGAAACGTTTACTGACAGATTATCCTGCAGGAATTCCAGAAAGCAGTACTACTTGTAGAGTACTGCAGAGTACTGTGTATTAAAGTACTTTGGATTAGATAATCTGACGTGTTTCTTCGGCTGTTTTCTGAGCCTGCCGTGTGTTTGTGGGTCCAGACGTGGAGTTCCTGCGCTCCGTCCTGCCCGCCACCACAGACCCCGCCTTCTTCCAGTACCTGCTGGACCTGGACTGCTCGGCCGTGACGCTGCGCTCCGTCCCCGAGGGCTCGGTGGCGTTCGCCAGGGTAAGTCAGCTGTTACAGGAAGTGCGGGGGGTGTGTGACAGGAAGTGACAGGCGTGTAACACCCGCAGGTGCCTCTGATGGAGGTGGAGGGTCCGCTGGCCGTGGTTCAGCTGCTGGAGACCAGTTTACTCTGTCTGGTCAACTATGCCAGGTAACAACCTGGAAAAGATGAGACCGATGGAGTTTGTAATATTTGAAATATTTTTATTTATTGTGAATTTGTGGATAACGTTAATCTGTGTCCTCAGCCTGGTCTGCAGTAACGCAGCTCGGTTCCGCCTGGCAGCCGGACCGGACAGGAAGCTGCTGGAGATGGGGCTCCGCCGGGCGCAGGGACCAGACGGAGGCCTGACCGCCTCCAGATACACACACATCGGAGGTGAGCGCCGTGTGTATGTGGGCGGTTTGTGCTCCTGGGTCCATCGTTTGCTCATTTCTCCATCTTCCAGGGTTCGATCTGACCAGCAACGTTCAGGCCGGCTTCCTGTTTGGGATCCCCGTGGTCGGGACCATGGCACACTCCTACGTCACCTCCTTCACCTCCCTGGAGGAGGTGTGGCCACAGGTAACACGCCCCCACTCGATCTTATTCAAAAGTGTCTGCAGTTTACCCTTCTTTAGCTTTTAGCTACTGTCTTGCTATGTTCGGTTTTTAGCTATTATATACAGATTTTTATTTTTTAGCTTCAGTTTTGCTAAATTAAACTTTGAAGGTACTGTTTTTTAATTTTATCTTTTAGATAATGTTTGGCTACATTGTTAGCTTTTAGCTAATGTCTATCAATTTTATTTTGTAGCTATCCTTGAATTTTAGTTGTTAATCTACAGTTCAGCTAATTTTAGAATTTAGCTATAGTTTAGCGAATTTCAGTTTAGCTTTAGTTTAGCAAATTTTAGCTTTTTGTAACTGGTTTGTTAATTTAGCTACTGTTTTGTTGCTTTAGTTTTTTAACTAAAGTTTTTCTAAATGTAGCTTATAGCTACAATTTTATTATTTCTGCTTTTTGCTACAGTTTAGCTAATTTTAGCTTCTGGTACAATTTTTTTATTTTAGCATTCGGCAACTGTTTTGTCTTTTTAGCTTTTTTAAGTAGAGTTTTACTAAATATAGCTTTTAGGCACTTTTTTGCTAATTTTAGCTTATATTTGTTTTTCTAGTTTTAGCTTATGTTCAGTTTTGTTCGTTTTAGCCTCAGTTCTTCATGTTTAGGTTTCAGCTGTTTATTCATAGGTTTCAGCTGTGGTTTAGCTGTTTATCCTTAGGTTTCAGCTCTGGTTCAGCTGTTTATCCTTAGGTTTCAGCTGTGGTTCAGCTGTTTATCCTGTCGTTTGCTCGTCTCAGACCCTGGCGCCGGCGAGCGGCGGCGACCCGGTCCAGGTGGTGTCGGTGATCAAAGGCTGGCTGATTCAGGTCTGTGAGCTCCTGGGAGCTGAGCCCTCCAGGATCCATGAGGGCGAGCTGGCAGCCTTCTCATCTTACGCCATCGCCTACCCCCAGAACTTCCTCCCTGTGATTGACAGCTACAGTGTGGGCGGGTCAGTCCTGCTGGAATCCAGACTTTTAATTGGACCAGAACAGAAGTCCTCCTGAAGCGCCGACTGATGGTGTGTTTCTCTGTGTTTAGCAGCGGGCTGTTGAACTTCTGCGCCGTGGCGTTGATGCTGTGTGACCTGGGCTACAGACCCGTGGGGGTCCGTCTGGACAGCGGGGACCTCTGCAGGCAGTCCGTGGAGGTCCGCCGGGTCTTCAGACTCTGCGGCGAGCAGTGAGTCCGGTGTGCCGCGCTGCACGTCTCCTCTCTTTGATTCGACTCCTCTGACCTGACAGGCTTATTGTCAGGGTGATGAGTCWGCATTTTTGGCTAAATAGTTTGCTAGTTTTAATTAGCATTTGACTACTTCGGGTTTTGACTAACATTTTGATATTTTTAGCTAAAGTTTTACCATGTTTTAGCTGGTATTTTGGTAGTTTCAGCTAGTGTATTGTTAATTTTGGCTAGCAGTTTGTTGTTTTTAGCTAATGTCTTGTTTTTTCAACTAGCTTTTTGTTACTTTCAGTTGGTGTTTTACTTTATTTAGCTAATGTTTAACTAGTTTTAGTTACCGTAGTATTTTGTTACTTTTGACTGGCGGTTTGCTATTTAAGCTGATACTTTATCATTTATGCCTGTGTTTTGTTAGTTTCAGTTAGTGTATTGTTACATTGAGCCGGCGTTTTGATATTTTAACTAACGTTTTGACACTTTTGGTTAGTATTTTGCCAGTATCAGCTAGCCTTTTGTTACTTTTGACTAGCTGATTTCTGGTTTAAGCTGATAATTTACCATTTTAGACCTTTATTTAGCTGTTTCATCTAGTGTATTATTGCTTTTGTTTATCAGTTTGCTTTATTTAACTATTGCTTTGCTAGTTGAAACTAACCTCTTGCTTCTTTTGGCTAGCCGTTTGCTTTGTGTTATATTTTGCTAGTTTTAGTTAGCGTTTTGTTACTTTTGGCCACCAGTTTGGTAAAAGTTTTGATACTAAAGGTATACTTGTTTCAACTAACCTTTTGCTTCTTTTGGGTAGCAGTTTGCTTTGTTTAGCTACTTTTATTTAGTGGTATGCTATTTCTGGCTAGCGGTTTGCTTTGTTTAGCTAATTTTATTTAACGTTATGTTACTTTTGGCTAGCGGTGTGCTTTGTTTAGCTAATTTTATTTAACGTTGTTACTTTTGGCTAGCGGTGTGCTTTGTTTAGCTAATTTTATTTA